>NC_063212.1:26877252-26882252 GCF_017589495.1 Alosa alosa | reverse complement strand
GTGGTGTGTGTGTGTGTGTGATGTGGATATATGTGTATGTGTGTGTGTGTGTGTATATATGTGTGTGTGTGTGTGTAGAGCAGATTTACTGCTGATGTTGCACTCTCTCCCCACGGGCCTCTCGACTCTTCCGCTGCACGTCTGGCGACCCCCACCCTCCCCAACTGACTGAACCCCGCTGGGAGCTTTATAAACACGCGAAGAGATGATCTGTGTTCCTGTAATTCCAAACTGACCTCTGAAGGGTTGTTGTGTTAGCTTTGGGGACTTCCTCACAGCTGAGGGTCTGCACAGGAAGGACAGAGACGAGACAGAGAGTGTGTGGTCAGTCAACAACGACCAACGTGTATCGCTACGAAGGCCACTATGAAGGCCACTACAAAGGTGTGGTCAGTCACCAACGTGTATCTCTTCCACAGGCCACTACAAAGGCCACTACAAAGTCAGTCACCAACGACCAACATCACAAGGCCACTAAAGTGAAGTGAGCTTCCAAAGGCCACTAAAGTGAAGTGAGCTTCCAAAGGCCACTAAAGTGAGATTCCAAAGGCCACTAAAGCAATGTTACTCAAACTGTGGGTCGCGGAGACATGCCAGGTGGGGCGTGAACTGACGTGAAAAACAGGAGTTTTTTATTTATTTTTTTATCTGTAGCCTAGGCCCAGGTAGCACCTGATGTGCAATGGACGCACTGTGTTATTCATAGGGAAGCGCTCGTGTCAAGGCAGCTTAGTTAGTCCCGACCTGAATGAGATTTTGAACGTTGTTGTGAGAGTGGTGAATTTCATCAAAACCCGCCCTTAAAAGCGTCTATTCTCCTGACTTTACGAAGAGATGGTAGCTGACCAAAAGGCTGTACTGTTTCACAGCCAGGCAAGGTGGTTTTCCCCGAGGTAAAGTGCTGTTGCGCGTGTTTGAGCTCGAGTCGCCTCTTCTTAGAGGAAGAGCCCATGTTTGAATCTGCAAGCATCGCTCACTAATGAACATTTCTTGACGGTTGGCCTATCTTAGTTGATATATTTGATATATCTTAGCGATACATTTGAGTTAAATGTCCAGTTACAAGGCAAAGACAAGCACCTACCTCACCTAGCAAATAAGATTACTGCATTCACCAAAAACTTGAGTATGGGACAGGCTACTCGATCGTGACAGTATTATGCCTTTGAGATTTCTGAGCCAAATCGCTGAAACGCCTGATTGGGAGGCACTCTTGTGATCCCATGTATTAAACAGTAGGCCTACATCACATCCCTGCAAAGTTTATTTCAAAAATATTTCTCAACCAGCAGTGCTCAGTATGACTGGATTATGGATCCATTTAATGCAGCATGTTTGTATTTCATTGAATATATTGTACAATGCTGTAAAATGGCCTATGCTTCCTAATATGTTGCTGGAAAACAGAAATATGTGTGTTATGTATTTATTTATTATTATATCTGCAGCACCAGCTGATTTTAACTCTGTTGATAATGATATATTTAGAACTTGTCATTATTTCAATAAATTTGACAATTTTAAGCTTGACCTACCACTTTCTTAGAGCGATGAGGGACAGGTGGGGCTCGAGAATGCCCCCTTGATCAAAGTGGGGAATGAAAGAAAAAGTTTGAGAACCACGGCACTAAAGTGAGCTTCCACAGTGTCCCCTCTCTCACTCGGCTGACGAGGTTAAGGATCAGATGCACAAAGGAGTGTGTGGAGGGAGATAAAGTATCCAATCAGATGTTCTCATCTAGAGAGGTGGATTACTGGAACAGACCCCCGTCCTATCAACTTAATCTGATTGTCCTTCTCTAGTGATCAGAAGTGACAGAAAGCTCCTATCAACTAATTGATTACCTTCTCTAGTGATCAGAATAAACCACAGAAAACTCCTATCAACTAATATTGAAGAAGCGAGAGACCAGAAGCTCTGGTGTCTTATCTGTGAAAGAAAGTGTCCAGGAAGCAAAAAGTGTGTATGTGTAATATCTGCAAGGGAATTTGTGTGTGTGTGTGTGTGTGTGTGAGAGTGTATGTGTGTGTGTGTGTGAGTGTGTGTGTGTGTGCCAGTGGTTGTGTGTGTGTGTGTGTGTGTGTGTGTATGTGTGTGTATGTGTGTCGGGCCTGGCGTGTGAAACTGCAGGAGACCCTCTCCAGATGGTTTTAGGTAAGCCTCGGGTCAAAGGTCGCACTGCTTGCCGAGCTCATGAGAATGTTTGGTTTAGTTCAGCCTCCGCTCTCTGCTGTCCAAGGCTGCCAGCCCGATTAGGTGTTAGAGAGGATGAGGGTAACAGCGTGTGTGTGTGTGTGTGTGTGTGTGTGTGTGTGTGTGTGTGCGTGTGTGTGTGTGTGTTTGAGAGAGAGAGAGAGAGAGAGAGAGAGAGAGGGATGATGAGAGTTAGAGTGTGTGAGTGTGTGTGTGAGAGTTCATCTCCAGTTCTTGGGTATTTTTGAAGTGAATGCTGGAAGGCAGCTGCTGCAGTAGGTGAAGGACATTATGTTTGGACACATCTGTCAGAGGGAGTACAGGGTCAGTGTGTGTGTGTGTGTGTGAGTGTGTGTATGCTGTGTGTATGTGTGTGTGTATATGCTGTGTGTGTGTGTGTTAGTGTTAATTTCGTCAGACGAGACGAGAGGAAATATGTTCGTCAACAACCTTTTTTTTCATGACTAAGACGAGACGATGACGAGACGCCATTAATGTCCTGAGACACTGACTAAGACTATCTTAAGATGCATTATTGTTGACGAAAAAAGATGAGACTAAAATGTTTTGCATGAAATAAAAACTAAGATAAAATCTCTCTTCATTTTCGTCTACAAAATGAGAAGGCAGAATATCTAGCTGTTACGTTTTCAAAATATTCCGAATGAGTTCATACGCAACAGCTTTCCTGTAGGCTAGTCTACGTGCTGCTGCTGCAACCCTGTGGCTGCAACACGAAACTACATGGAACAAGAACACTGGAGATTTCTGCCAGTGTTAAGCTAACTACCTAAGCTTTATGCCACAATGCTACATACCCAGAAGTTGATGCTTCTCTCATACAAATTAACATCCCCCAGAATGTCCATACGAAAATGTTCAGCATGTAATGTCAGCTATTTAACTGGTTACACTGATGATGTTTGTTTGGGGAATGTGTTGCGTTTGGCGCATATCGCCATCTAGCGTGGCGGAGTAAAACATTAAAACTCTGGTCTACGACAGTGTTTCTCAATCATTTTTTTAGACGAAGGACCACTTAACTAACCCTAGCTAACAAAAAAAACAGTATATTTGCGTGTGTATGCTGTGTGTATGTGTGTGTGTGTGTGTGTGTGTGTGTGTGTGTGTGTGAATTCTTATCTCTGACAATCTCCAGCTGTTTGGAATTCCACCTTTGTCTTTTTGAGTTCCGTCCTCTCTGTCCTCTCAGTGTTTTTATTTGGGGACTAATGTACATGACAGGAAGTGTGATTATTATGGGATTGTTTCTCTCTCCAGGGCGTAGGTGACCAGTGTGCTGTGCTGTGTGACGCGGTGGAGACCTCACCTCTCGCTGACCCCTACACTGACCATCTCCAACCCAGTAGGACTGTGTGTGTGTGTGTTTGTGTATGCTGAGCTGAGGGCTGCCCAACACAATCACTCAGCCACAGCACAGCAGTGGACACTGAGATCAGGACAACAGACAGGACAACAGACTTCAACAAAACAAACAACAACAACAACAACAACATATTGCGTTTCTATAGCGCTGTATCAAGACAACAGACTGCCTGTCCTCTGAGGAGATTTAAGCCCCCAGCATCACACCAACCCAACCCCAGCCCAGGTGTGTGTGTGTGTGTGTGTGTGTGTGTGTGTGTGTGTGTGTGTGTGTGCAGCCATGCATGTGAAGCTGGGCGTGTTCAGCTGGCTGCTGCTGTTGCTGCTGTGGACACTAGGGGGCGCCGGCGCGTCGCTGGTGAAGGTGAACCGCGGGCTGCAGGTCAAGCGCGGTCAGACGGCCGTCCTGCAGGAGGAGGACCTGCAGTTCCACATCCCCCGGCAGAGGGACGCCTGCAAGCTGGAGGTGGTCCTCAACGAGCCAATCACGCAGCGCGTAGGCACGCTCACGCCACAGGTGAGACAGCTACAGAGCTCCAACTCCACACACACACACACACACACACACACAGACACACATGTGCGCACACACACACACGCACACAGACAGACGCGCACGCACGGATGCACGCACACACGCACGCACACACACACACACTCACACTCACACACACACACACGCTCACAGACAGGCGCGCACGCACGCACGCACACACACACGCACGCACGCACACACACACACACTCACACACACACACACACACACACACACGCTTACAGACAGGCGCGCACGCCACGCACGCACACACACACGCGCATGCACACACACACACACGCATGCACACACACACACGCATGCACGCACGCACTCACACACACACACACACACACACACACACGCTCACAGACAGGCGCGCACGCACGCACACACGCGCATGCACACACACACACACACGCATGCACACACACAAACGCATGCACACATGGACACGCACACAGACAGATGCACACACACAAACTGCACACATGGACACGCGACACAGACAGATGCACACGCACACTTGCACACACACACACACACACACAGGGTCCCTTTAAACAGTCTGTGATTTATGCTCAGTTCTCTGGTCCTGTACAAACAGTCTGATCAACGTTCCTCTCCCCCTTAAAGAGCATATTGCCTCTCTGAAGCAGAGGCCTCACGACACACACACACACACACACACACACACACACACACACACACACCTCCCCTTAAAGAGCATATTGCCTCTCTGAAGCAGAGGCCTCACGACACACACACACACACACACACACACACACACACACACACACACACGCATGCACACACACAAACGCATGCACACATGGACACGCACACAGACAGATGCACACGCACACTTGCACGCACGCACGCACA
>NC_063212.1:26847252-26869752 GCF_017589495.1 Alosa alosa | reverse complement strand
GTACACACACACACACACACACACACAACACACACACACAGCGCAGGAACTATGAGGTACACACACACACACGCGCACACACACAGCGCAGGAACTATGAGGTACACACACAGCGCAGGAACTATGAGGTACACACAACACACACACACACACACAGCGCAGGAACTATGAGGTACACACACACACACACACAGCGCAGGAACTATGAGGTACACACAATAATAATAATAATAAACAACACACACACACACAGCCGCAGGAACTATGGAGGTACACACATCACTATCAACATCGCCAAGACAATAATACACACAGCGCAGGAACTATGAGGTACACACACCTACACACACACACACAGTGCAGGAACTATGAGGTACACACACACACACACACACACACACACACAGCAGGAACTATGAGGTACACACACACACACACACACACACACACCGCAGGAACTATGAGGTACACACACACACACACAGCACAGGAAACAGAACAAGGGTACACAATAATACACACACAATAATACCGCAACAACAATAGAAACTAAAGGGGTACACAATACACATACACACACACACACACACAGCACAGGAACTATGAGGTACACACACACACACACACACACAGCGCAGGAACTATGAGGTACACACACACACACACACAGCACAGGAACTATGAGGTACACACACACACACACACACACACACAGCACAGAAACTAAGAGGTACACACACACATACACACACACACACACACAGCACAGGAACTATGAGGTACACACACACACACACACACACAGCGCAGGAACTATGAGGCACACAATACACACACACACACACACACACACACACAGAGAGAGCAGGAATTATGAGGTACACACACACACACACACACACAGCCAAGGAACTATGAGGCCTCAGACACAGAAAGTCTCGCAGCCTCGTGATGTATGCTTTACTGCACTACACACATACAGTACATGCCAGGCCCCCTAGTGTCTGTGAGCAGAATTGCAGCATAGTACCTTTGGTCCGGCTAGCCTCACGATGGGACAGAGACGACACTACACACACACCCACACACACCAGGCATCGGCTACAACAAGGTAGCGATGGGACAGAGTGCTTTACGCCACTACACCCACACACACCAGGCATCGGCTACAACAAGGAGCAATGGAGTTTCTCAGACAGAGCCAGCAAAAAGAAGCAGAAAGCGAGTAAGCCGATGTCGTAGGAACAAGGAGAGAGGAAACGGCAGACTGTCGTAAAATATCTGGGGCACTTTGAAAAGAAATTTAGAGGTTAGACATGCTTAGTTATATCTATGGATGGAAATATTTGTGCTGTAGCCTAAACTATTTTGCACTTCAGAATTCTAACCGTGTTCACAGGTGGAATAGTAGTTATGATTATACTGCAATAAATTCACAACCACAAAGCATATTTGTTGAGTTTCACAGTTTAGAAATGGTCAAACATAGTGTACATTTCAGCACTCCATGAAATTATGCAGAAGTGGTCACCTGTGTTGTTCGGCTAGTTTATCTGAGATAAGCTACAGTAGTTATCTTGGTCATTATAATGGCCATCTATACATGCTATAACTTCCTTTTTCATGACCCTTCATATTGTTTTGCATTAATGTCTCTAGCCTACTACGAATGGGTGGGCAATATAGCAAATTCGATTAAAATCAACATGAACACAAAACTCAAACCCCCAAAAATCTCTACTACCTAGCTTGAGTTGCTTCAGCCAACAGCTAGAGTAGCCAGGCAGCTACATGGCCACACTCTTTAAAATCAACCTGTCTTCAATTTGTTTTACAAAACACTCCAAACACCTGCTTGTTTGTGGAGTATTTGAGTATTGTGTGTAGATTGAGAAACAATGAATTTAATCAATTTTAAGATGATTTTGAAACAACACAATGTGGAAAATTTGAAAGGGTCTGAAAATGTTTCAGTTGCAATGTATACTGTATATGTGTGTATGTGTCCCAGGTGGAGTTTGAGGCCCACGACTCCTACTTTGAGAAGAGCGTCCCCATCACTGTATATAAATGTGTAATTGTGTATGTGTCCCAGGTTGAGTTTATCACTGTATACAGTATAAATATGTAATTGTGTATGTGTCCCAGGTTGAGTTTGAGGCCCATCACTGTATATAAATGTGTAATTGTGTGTGTGTGTCCCAGGTGGAGTTTGAGGCCCACGACTCCTACTTTGAGAAGAGCGTCCCCATGACTGTCCACGTGTCTGTGCGCACCGCTGACACCAACGCTCCCAGAGTCTCCTGGAACATGGGTACGTCTGTCTGTCTTACTGTCTGTGTCTGTGTGTGTGTGTGTGTGTGTGTGTCTGTCTGTCTGTCTGCCTTGTTTGTTTTGTGTGTTTGTGGTTGTTCTGCGTTGTGTTTGTGTTTTTGCTCTAAGTGATGTTTGTGTCTTAGTGTGTTTCTGTGTTTGTTTGTGTGTTTGTTTGTGTGTTAGTGTGTTTGTTAGTGTATTTGTGTGTTTGTGTGTTAGTGTGTTTGTGTGTGAGTGTGTATCTGTGTTTGTTTGTGTGTTTGTTTGTGTCTTAGTGTGTTTGTGTGTTTGTGTGTTAGTGTGTTTGTGTGTTTGTTTGTGTGTTAGTGTGTTAATGTGTGTGTGTGTCTGTTAGTGTATTTGTGTGTTTGTGTGTTTGTGTGTTAGTGTGTGTGTGTGTGTGTGTGTCTGTTCTGTGCTGTTATCAATAACCTTTAGTGTTGTTTGGCTGGAAACCATAATGTTCCATTTATAAAGTGAAGTGCAGCCATCTGCTAATAATTTGTAGCTTCATTTACTAAAGGGCTGCCATCTGCTGATTGGTTTAATTAGCGAGGGAGTGGCCTCCCTGTCCAAGGGTCATTAATACCATGTGGATGCTATAGCTATGGGGGGGGGGTAGAGACACTCATACGAAGATATATAACAAACACACACACTCACACTCACACACACACACACACACACACATACACACACACACACACACACAAACACACACACACACACACAAGCCATGTTGATGCTATAACTCAATTAAACCTGGGTGGCGGAGGGGGCGGGGTACTCACATCACACACACACACACACACACAAACACACACATAAACAGTCACACACACACACACACACACATTTAATGCCATGTTGATGTAACTTAGTGATGCCTGGGGGGCTAGTTTTACGTACAGCCATAAAGAGCAACTTTCCCTTCTTACTGCTGGACCAGCCACAGCCCCACACAACACACACACACACACAAACACACCGCACACACCACACACACGCATGCACGCACACGCACGCACTTACACACACACACACACACGCCATGTTGATGCTATAACTCAATTAAACCTGGGTAGCTGGTACTCACATCACACACACACGCACACACACACACAAACACTCACACACACACACACATAGACAGTCACACACACACATTTAATGCCATGTTGATGTAACTTAGTGATGCCTGGGGGGCTAGTTTTACGTACAGCCATAAAGAGCAACTTTCCCTTCTTACTGCTGGACCAGCCACAGCCCCACACAACACACACACACACAAACACACCACACACACCACACCACACACACGCATGCACACACATGCACGCACACACACACACACACACACACACACACACACACACTGTGAAAAACTGTGAGCAAATAATATAATATAATAAAACCAGACCTGTTTGTGCAGTGTTTGTGGGGCTGTTTGTGGGGTGGTTTGTCATGTGGGGTGTTTGTGGGGTGGGGGTGGTTTGTGGGGTGTTTTGTGGGGTTGGGGTAGTTTGTGGGGTGTTTGTGGGGTGTTAGTGGGATGTTTGTGGGGTGGGGGTGTTTGTGGGGTGTTTGGGGGGTGGGGGTGTTTGTGGGGTGTTTGTGGGGTGGTTTGTGGGCCGTCACAAGGCGCTGCACTAAAACGTGTCTCTGTAAAGAACATGATTGTTTGGTTTGTGACAGGCCTCAGTCTGCTAGAGGGACAGTCTCGCCCAATCACGTGGGAGCAGCTGCAGATCATGGACAATGACAACCCCAAAGCCGTGCGTCTCATCACCGTGGACGGACTGCAGCACGGCAGGCTGACTGTCAGAGGTAGTGTGTGTGTGTGTGTGTGTGTGTGTGTGTGTGTGTGTGTGGTTATGAAGGTGCTGAAGTCATGCCTGTTTCTCCCTCTCTCTCTCAGGGGGCAAAGGCTTCATGTTCACCATCAGTGACATCAAGGCTGGCGTGGTGCGCTATCACCATGACGATAGCGACACCACCAAGGACTATGTGGTGTTCCGCATCACGGACGGCATCCACCACACACGGCACAAGTTCCCCATCAGCGTCCTGCCCAAGGACGACAGCCCGCCGTTCCTCATCACCAACACGGTGCTGGAGCTGGCCGAGGGTCAAACCGCGCTGCTGCGGGGCTCTGTCCTGCAGGCCGCCGACACCGACTCCAGCGACGACTACATCCTCTACAACGTCACACGGCCACCCCGCGCCGGAGAGATCATGAAGATGCCGGGGCCTGGTGTCACAGGTCAGTTAGCATGCTAGCAAGATCAGTTAGTATGCTAGCAAGGTCAGTTAGCATGGTAGCAAGGTCAGTTAGTATGCTAGCAAGGTCAGTTAGCATGCTAGCAAGGTCAGTTAGCATGCTAGCAAGGTCAGTTAGCATCCTAGCAAGGTCAGTTAGAATGCTAGCAAGGTCAGTTAGCATCCTAGCAAGGTCAGTTAGAATGCTAGCAAGGTCAGTTAGCATCCTAGCAAGGTCAGTTAGCATGCTAACAGGGTCAGTTAGCATGTTAACAGGGTCACTGATCCACCTAGCACACTCCCTAACCTTGCTAGCATGCTAACTGACCCTGTTAGCATGCTAGCAAGGTCAGGGAGTGTGTTAGGTGGATCAGTTAGCATCCTAGCAGGGACAGTTAGCATGCTAGCAAGGTCAGGGAGCGTGCTAGGCAGATCAGTTATCATGCTAGCAGGGTCAGTTATTATGCTAGCAGGATCTTACTAGTTCTAACTGTGCTGTTGGTGGTGCAAAGTTTGTGCAATTTCTCAAGTCTCTCTCTTTCTCTCTCTGTCTTCCAGGATATCCTGTGTCTCGCTTTCTCCAGAAGGATCTTTTTCACTCAGTCATCTACTACCGTCACCTAGGCAACGAGGTGTTCGATGACTCCTTTGAAGTGGTGCTTTCAGACTTCCATGACCCACCAAATCTCTCAGAGCCTCAGGTTAGAACACACACACATGCACACTCATTCGCCCAATCTCTCTCTCACACACACACACCCCAACCTTGTTCTGTGTTTGTACTATAGGTTGTTGTGATCGTCATCATCCCTCAAACACAAACACACACACACACACATCCCTCTAAACCCTGTTCTATGTTTGTTGTGTCTTGCAGGTTGTCGTGATTTTAATCAACCCTCACACACACACACACACACACACACACACACACACACACACACGCACACAGTTGCTGTTATCAACCCTCACACACACACAGAAACCCCTCTTAACCCTGTTTAACCTTATTTACTTTTTTATTGTTTACTTGAATGTTATGTTTGTCTGTGGACTTAAATTGGTAGAATATGTCTTGTCTCCACCGTGGGATAGTGAGAAACGTAATTTCGATCTCTTTGTATGTCTTGGCATGTGAAGAAATTGACAATAAAGCAGACTTTGACTTTGACTTTTCTGTGTGTGTCATGTCGTGCAGGTTGTGGTGATCGTCATAAACCCTGTACCTGACCAGCCTCCTAAAGAGGCACCAGGTGTAGTACGACACCTGGTCGTCAAGGAGACGGAGGTGATCCACCTGACGAAGAAGGAGCTCCACTTTATCGACCAAGAGTCCCCTGACCTTGAGCTCACCTACACGGTCACCACACTCCCCTTCTTCACCAGTAACTATGGGTATGATAATATCCCCTTCTACACCAGTAACCATGGTTACGATAATATCCCCTTCTACACCAGTAACTATGGGTACAATAATCTCCCCTTCTACACTAGTAACCATGGTTACGATAATATCCCTTTCTACACCAGTAACCATGGTTACAATAATATCCCCTTCTACACCAGTAAATATGGGTATGATAATATCCCCTTCTACACTAGTAACCATGGTTACGATAATATCCCCTTCTACACCAGTAACTATGGTTACGATAATATCCCCTTCTACACTAGTATCCATGGTTACAATAATACCCATTCTACACCATTAGCTATGGGTACGATAATCTCACTTACATGATCACCACACTCGTTGTAGGCCTACTATTTAAATTAAAGATAAGATAAAATAATTTCATTGAGCTGCACTTTTTACTCACACAGCCTTTCCTCGCCCCGCCCGCTCTCTCTCGTAACGAGCCCGCTGCTCCTCCTCTGCATGTGCATTTAACTAATTATTCACGATTGTTGAAGGATTGTTGTTGCCACATAGAAGCACTGCATAGAACACAGTGGGCTAAATTGCTATTAAATCCGCTTAGCATCGTGACCATGCTGCACAAATTTGTTCAAAACTGCTGCATTAAAGTTAAAGTAAAGTTTGCTAAAGTCTTATCACAACATAGTACATTGAGGAGACTAAACTAAGTTAAGTTACAGTATGCAATCAAGCAGTATTTCAAAGCTAACGTTAGAATACTGTTTGGATGTCAAGTTTAGCATGCTTACTTGCAGCTGCTTGTATTCGTTACTCATGCAGGGCTCATTTTATTGACTCTGAATGTTTGCAAAATCCCGATGTAAATGGAAAAGTAATAATAATAATAATAATAATAATAAAGCTTTATTTGTATAGCACCTTTCAGACACAGAATGCAGCTCAAAGTGCTTTACATTTGAAGCATGTAACACAATAATAGTCAGTCAGTCATTATCAATCACTTTTCTTTGCTGTTTATGATATACTCAGCAACATATCAAAAAATATAGAAAATGACGCCATAAGACTGGCAGCCTTAACCCTCTTACCCCCCACAAGCACGCCATATGGCAACTGTGGCAAGGAAAAACTCCCATATTCCAGGAAGAAACCTTGAGCAGAACCTGACTTAATAGGGGGAGCCCATCTGCTTCTGGCTGGCTGCGCCCTCCAATAGTAGCAGATGTAGAATAATCTGAAAATGTAGTCTACAGGATAAGATGAGTTAACTAAAAGCTTTCCTGTACAGGTATGTTTTCAGATCTTTTTTAAATATTTACTGAACTCGCCTGCTTGATGTACAGAGGCAGGGTGTTCCATAGTTTGGGGCATAATGGATAAACGCAGCTTCTCCACTTTGTTTGTGGAGCACTTTGGGTACGATTAAAAGATTAGAATTGGATGATCTAAGTTTCCTTTGTGGTTGATAAGATATTAAAAGCTCAGAGATATATGAAGGTGCTATGCCATTCAGAGCTTTGTAAGTAATTAACATAACCTTAAAAATCAATTCTATAGGAAATAGGGAGCCAGTGCAGTTCAGCCAACACAGGGGTGATGTGTTCTCTCTTCTTAGTCTTAGTTAAAAGTCTAGCCGCAGAGTTCTGTATAAGTGCCAATTTCTTTAGATGTTTTTGGGAAGACCAGTGAAAAGTGCATTGCAGTAGTCTAACCTGCTAGTGATAAAGGCGAATTAGTTTTTCTGCATCTTGTTGAGTTAAAAAGGGCGACTTTGGCAATGTTTCTCAAGTGGAAATAGGCTGTCTGAGTAACTTTACTGATATGGGGCTTAAAACTTAACTCTGCATCTAAGATGACACCGAGGCTTGTTACTTTTGGTTTGACCTGGTGTGCCAAGTTCCCAGATTACTAAGAATAATATCTCGCTTTAGTTTTGGTCCAACCAGAAGTACCTCTGTTTTGTCATCATTTAGTTTCAAAAGTTTTTGCTCATCCACTGATTAATGGAGGTTAGGCATGCAGTGAGGGAGCAAAGGCCATCTGTTAGTTGGCTCCACAGAAAGATACAATTGGGTATCATCTGCGTAGCTGTGGAAGTTTACATTATGCTGATTTATGACGTTTCCCAATGGAAGCATATATAGAGAAAATAGCAGGGGACCAAGGCAGCTCCCCTGGGCCACACCAAAAGGCAAGTCATGTTTTCAGATACATGATCTCCTAGACTGATATAAAAATCTCTGCCAGTAATGTAGGTTTGAAACCAGTTTAGAGCATTATCAGAGAGACCCACCCACTTCATAAGGCGGTGAATTAGGATGCTATGATCAATGGTGTCAAATGCCGCACTCAAATCCAGAAGAATAAGGATTGAGACTTTGTTTGAGTCGGTAGCTAGTCTGAGATCATTGACTATTTTACTAGAGCCGTTTCTGTGCTGTGATTTGATCTAAAACCTGATTGGAATTTTTCAAGGATACTGTTTTCGTTGAGGAAGGTATTTAACTGATTACAAACAACTTTTTTTCAAGTACTTTGCTCAAAAAACGATAGATTTGATATAGGCCTGTAGTTGCTCAGATTGGTATGGTCAAGATTTGACTTTTTTAAGTAAAGGTTTCACAACAGCGGTTTTAAAAGCAGTTGGAAATATACCTGTTTCTAATGAGGTATTTATTACCTTGAGAAAAAGGGAGCTAAGCCATCAGTAGGGATTGGATCTAAAACACATGTTGAGGAGCGGGTTTGAGTTATAATTTTACCAAGCTCAGATTGAGTAATAGTGCTAAAGGACCTTAATTTTGGGGGGCTGTTTTGGGTGTACTATCAAACATATTACTTGTGTTACCAATAGCCTCCCCTTATAGAAATGAATTTGATTTTGAAGAAGTCTGCAAATTCTTTCGCATCTTAGAGAGATGCCTGACTGAGTGTATCAAAAGGTGTTTGATGCAATAGCCTATCAATGGTAGAGAACAACACCCTAGAGTTTCCACTGTTTTCAGCAATTACCTTAGAGAAGTGGTTCCTCCTCTCATTCGAATAGCTCTATTATAATTTGCAATTTTTTTTTTTAGAATGGCACGGTGAACCTGTAACTTAGTTTTTCCATGTTCTCTCAGCTTTCCTACATGATCTTTTTAGATCATGGATATTTTCGTTCATCCAAGGTGTCAGTTTGCTACAGGGCCTTTTTTTAGTCTTTAAGGGTGCCACTCTGTCAAGCAGAGCCTAATTCACGATTGAGAGCCTCTACCATTTGATCAATGGGATGATGTAAAATATCTAAATTTATGGAGTCTATAAGAGCTATGAACTGATGTTCTGCTCTAATGTCCAAGAGTCGCGATTTGATTGCAATTTCGGGATGAATTTTTGAGTATGTAGTACAATATTAAAAGATACACAATGATGATCAGACATATTTATATCATTTACTGATAAGTCTGTGACTTCTATCCCTCTGGAAATGACTAGATCGAGGGTGTTGCCAAGGTTGTGGGTGGGTCCTGTAACATGCTGCTTTAGCTCTAAACTGTCCAACACATTAAGGAACTTACTGGCTTTAGCATCAGTTGTCTTATTGACATGAATATTGAAGTCGCCATTTACAATTATCCCATCATAGCTAGTGATGATGAGCGACATAAGTTCAGAAAACTGGTCGAGAAAGCCAGTCCATAGTTTAGGAGGGCGTATAAGGTTAATAGAAGTACAGCTGGGTCAGCCTTCAGAGTGAGGGCAATATACTCAAAGGAAGCGAATTCGCCAAAGTTGACTCGTGTGCAACTATATTTGTTTGAGAGAATGGAGGCAATTCCACCACCTCGTTTGCCTTGTCTAATTGAGTGGAAGAAATTATAATTTGGGGACAAGTCTCAACAAGAACAGCTTAAGCTGTCTGAAGTCAGCCAGGTTTCAACAAGAAACAGAAAATCCAATTTTTTTTTTCACTAATAAAATCATTGATTGCAAAGGTTTTGGTAGTAAGTGCACCTATATTTAGTAAACCCATGTTAGCTGAAAATGCCTCTGGCTTTTGAGGAATATGCTGAGGTATGGAAAGAATATTTGTTAGGTTTCTAGTTTTAAATTTGTCTTTTCTTTTTACTATACGTTGGGTAGTAAAAAAAGTGTTTTCCAAGACTCAAAAGTGCTTGTCCAAAGGAGAAGTACGAACCGTTATTTGAACTAACTACGTTATGAATTGCATCCACACATCAGCAGCCTTTTAACTGTGTTAATGTTAATTGCAAGGATTCCCACACAAACGTCTTAAAATGACAGGCACTCAATTAGACATACACTACTGAACTTTATTGAATGCTAGCTCTGACTAAGAATGCATTACTTTGCACTTGTATAGTCTTTTATTTTGGAATCTTAAGAGCAATAAACATATATTGCAATGTTTTAAAATGTTGTAAATAAACATGTATAAGTTGCTATTAGTGAATTAATGGGGAGATAATCGATAATCGAATCGAAATCGAAATCGATCGGACTGAAAAAATGAATCGTTAGATTAATCGATGCATCGAAAAAATAATCGCTAGATTAATTGTTTAAGGCGAGACACTACAGGTGAATAGGGTAAAATTTTAAAATAATAGACATCACCATGAAACTTCCTCAGTTGATTACTTACACAAATATGAACAAAAAATGTATTACAAGTTTTTGAAATTGGAATGTCTAATTATGCAAATTAGGCATTCTCTCATTAAATATGCGCACATTCGCATATATTTTCGGTAGATAGATCTGAACATATGATGAAGCCAGGTGCAAAATTCTTTTTTCATTTTGTTTGCATACAAGATAAAAATAAATTTACAGAGGGATTTCAGGATATCTGCTTTCATTACCTAGGAAATCAGAATATACTGTCCATAGCCTTAAAAAATCGATTTTTGCCATATATTTTTGAATAAAATGTCACATAAATCAGGCCAGGAATGATTTATTAACAAATCCCTCTGTAAATATCTTCAGAGCACTGCTAAGTGTATATCTGGAAAGTTTGGTGTACAGTGGGCAGTGCTTCGAATTGGCCAGCTTCACTCGCGGTCCGCGCGTGGGATCACGCGGTATCACGCGACTTTAATTTGTATTTTTCCAGTGAGACGCTGCAACAACCCAAACAACCGGTAGATGGCTCAAGTGAGCAGGGTGTCTCGTAAAAAGAAATGGAGCCTGGAAAACCCTACACAGACTTCACTACAGACTTTAGCAGACTGGTTTAGAAATAATATATTAGCCAGAAATATGCCTGCCCTAATAAAGAAATATTTGGTTAACTGCGAGTGAATCCCGTTTGCAGCCGTAGAGACGCAGGACAAATTAAACATTCTGGTTTTCTCCGAGTGCAACGATGATAGACAGACATCATTTGGACAAAATATAGAGTATTAACCTCCGTTGCTCAGCCAAATGCCTTCCTGTTACGTCCTGTTATCACGGAGTTAGGCCTACAGGCGATAAACGATTTTGATGGTCACAAAGTTTACTTCATTAGGGACTGTTCGTTATTTATTTAAGGGGCTACCGGAGGAGTTTGGGGAGCATTAGTCCAAAAAGACGTGACCCTCCCTCGCCAGCAATACATTTTTCTATGACCCTCCAAAGTGATTATGAAAAAAATCACTGTCAACTTTTTCGGGTTTATAAGCCTATTTTAACGTTTTTCACATATTTGGCCATAAGCCGTTTATCATAGGCTATCCGCGAAACCAAACTACAAAGGCTAACACTTTAATTAATTGGGCATGAATCATGCTGAACGCTATTTCGCTACCTTAGAATAATAAGGTTCTATCTGCATTTTGAGTAGGTACAACCGGGGACGAATGAAACATTCCGGTTTTCTCCGAGTGCAACGATGATAGACAGTCATCATTTGGACAAAACATGGAGCATATTAACCTCCGTTGCTCAGCCAAATGCCTTCCTGTTACGTCCTGGTATCACGGAGTTCGAAACGATAAACGATTTTTGATGGTCACAAGTTTACTTCATTAGCGGTTTATTTTTTGGATTATTAAAGAGTGTTTTTCATTTAAAGGTTTGACTTTGTGCTTATTCAGTAGAGCATTTAGTGCTCTCCCAATCCCAGACGTTCACATTGCATGTTTGTTTTGTAAAGGATGCAACCGCGAGATAGGCTATCGTTTGACAATAAGTTGTTAACAGAACCAAGACATATAGCCCAGCAGCAATCTAGGGACTGATCGTTATTTATTGAAGGGGCCACCGGAGGAATTTTGAGTGCTTCAGTTGGAAGTTGCATGACCCTCTCTTGCCTGCTAGAAATTGTTCAATGACCCTCCGACAGAATTGTTAAAAAGACATGACCCTCCCCTGCCAATTGTCTTCCGCCCAGCGCCACAGCCACACACTTTGTGATAACGTTCTTAAATCAGTCTTTCCCGTGAGCTTGCATGCTACCAGTCCTTCCTTTTCAAATGTGTTGCGCCTGTTTGCACAATTTCACAAATAATCATATGTGATTAATAGTATGACAAACTAGATGTACCGCATAGCGGTACAAAAATGTATGACCGCCGCTCAGTC
The DNA here is from genome assembly GCF_017589495.1 of Alosa alosa. Taxonomy (NCBI): domain Eukaryota; kingdom Metazoa; phylum Chordata; class Actinopteri; order Clupeiformes; family Clupeidae; genus Alosa; species Alosa alosa. Next base: position 26,857,223 of record NC_063212.1, on the reverse strand, counting down.
CTGTACATCCGTTCATGAAAAAAATAAATCACACTTCAATTTGTCTCCATATTTTACTCCATCCCCACTCTTAAAACTTTTGTGTATGCTTGTTTGGCATGCCTGAGTGTGTGTGCTGCTGCACAGAAAGTAGCCTACTGGTGCTGAAAAGGTGAATAGATTGTAGAATAGCCAAAGAAGATGTAGCATTGTTATAAAACCTTTAAAATCTCTAAACAAGTAGGGCAGTTCATCACAGTTCATCCATTGCAACTGGATTGATGAAAGGTCACTTACACCTGTAGGCTACATTGTATTTGGGAAAAGCAAAAGGTATCAGCATAATGTTATTTATTTATTTATTTTGGTGTATTTATAAACAAAAACATCTCTGTCAGTTCCATGCCGTTTTCAACAGCTATCAAAAACAAAGTCATTTTTGGATGGATGGATTTTTTGTGAATGTTTCTTCTTCTACATAAGATTTTAGTCATCTTTAGTTCATGTAATACTTTATTGTCAATGCACAAATTAAGTAACAGTAGTCTGAAACGTTATTGGGTTCACCCAGCCTAGTCCATAGGCACCCGATATTGTTTAATTTTCCGATTGAGATATACACGCTCTGGCTATTCTAAATGCAAAAATGCATCAGGGAGTTATGACAAAACGGTAACTAACAAACTAGATCCTAATAGAAAGCTGTTAGCTTCCCTAAGCTACAGGTAGGATTATAAGGTAGGCCTATTTACAACATAAATTGTCAATAGGCTATGCTGGCGACACAAATAAAATCTCCTTTGAAACCAATGGCTTACGCCTTTACAGTATCAAGCGGACTTAAACTGCCATATCGTGGCGAAAAATTGTAATAACATTCAAGCAGCTCCATGAGTCAAGGAAAGCGCGAATGAAGTAGCCACTTCTAGATGGGACCCACTACAGTAGCTTAAGGTGTGTTGCTAAAGCAGCCATAATGAAATGAAGGTGTCATTGTTTGGATACTTCACACACACGTGCTTTTTAATTTCACAAGACTACACCTACCAAGCTGTAATCAAAGCACATCGATTCCCCTCTCACACCCTACACGCACTTAAAACAAAATAAACAAGCGTCTCAGTCTCACGCATGTATAGGCAAAACTGTATCAGACCGGTGTAACGTTGGTAAATCTTCCATTCCCCGGGGACGAAATGAAATTTTTCCGTAAAAGTCTAGTGGGTCTACATACCCACCAAATTTCATGTACCCCGGTGGTTCGTTGTCCCGGGTATCAACGACCAAAAATTCAGGGAGTAGATGACGGGAAAAATTCTTGAATTATGTGTGCGTGTACAAATTTATGTTTATGTGTGTGGGTGTGTGTGTGTGTGTGTATGTGCGTGCTTGTGTTTGCCTGCGTATGTGTGTTTGTGCATGTGCATGCATGCGCATATATGTCTACTGTGTGAGTATGTGTCATATGTATGATTACTGTAAATGTATGTGTGTGCGTGTGTATCTGTTTATGCACATGTGTGCACATGGAATGGGTTAACATGACCCCTGGAGGCAAACATACGGAAAAAATTGGTCATCCTAAGCCCTACAGTTCTCAAGATATTCACAGAGAACTGTGTCGCCCCACCCTCCTTTAGGGGTCCAGTCCAGCGGGGGCTACAGATCAAAAACGAAGAATGACGGTTCCATGCTATCCATGTGGGGGTACATGCCCACCAAGTTTGTGTACCCCGGTCTTTCAGTGTCCCGGAATCCTTGTTGGTGTATGCCACTAAATGTACACATAAATTATTTTATTGTAAGGCCCCCATGAACGAAAGTACACAAAACTTGGCATGCATTCGGAGGTGTCATAATGATCCTACACTTTTAATTTCGTGCAGTTTTGACCTGTCAGCCAGAGATATTGTGATGAAAACACCTAATTTTTTTGCTTTTTAATTTTTAACTAGGTGGCGCTATACATGAAATAAGTGGTAATGGGATGGGTTGACATGCCCCTTAAGACCAACATACATAAAAGGTGGACCTCCTAGGCCCCTACGGTTATCGAGATATTCACAGAAAACTGTCTCCGGCCACCTACAGGCCAGTTGGTGTATAGTAACATAAATTAATTTATTGTGTGGCCCCCCATGAACGGAATTCCACAAAACTTGGCGTGCATACAGAGGGTGTCATAATGATCCTACAATTCCAATTTCGTGCAGTTTTGACTATGTTAGGTCACAGATACCTTCAATTACAACACCTCATTTTTACTTTTTTGTGTTTAACTAGGTGGCGCTATACATGAAATGAGTGGTTATGGAATGGGTTGACATGGCCCCTTGAGATCAAAATACAAAAAAAAAATGGTCCTCCTAAACCCTACAGTTTTCGAGATATTCACAGAAAACTGTGTCTGCCCTACCCTCCTTTCGGGGGTCCAGTCCAGCGGGGGGGCTACAGATCAAAACGAAAAACGATGGTTCCATGCTATCCATGTGGGGTTACATGCCCACCAAGTTTCGTGTACCCCGGTCTTTCAGTGTCCCGGGAATCATTGACGGAAATTTGGGCATGCGAAAAAGAAAAAAAGGAAAAAAAATCTGACTAAACCTATATGACCGCCGCTTCGCTGCGCGGCGGTCATAATAATCCCTGTGCACGGGGACCGAAACAATGCATGCCAACTTTTTCCGTGTTTATCACGTATTTTAACTTTCCCCGCTGTCTTGCCGTTTTAATGTTTTCCAGTAGAATCTCCCATATTTTAATACTCTCATAACAGCCCTGCCATCGGGCCTGTCTCTGTGTTGCCCTGTTGCTACCCCTTGCCCTTCCAACGAAACAGATGTCTTCAAATCATCGTTTTCCTTGCTTGAAGGCGAACTTAGAGTGATAAACCTATTTAAGTTTAACGGCGCGATTGTCGTGAGAGCACGATTCATTGGCGCTTGCATGTTCGGCCTTATGTCTACGTGCGCACCTGAGGCTACTCAGCTGCAAGAGAAATAATTTCCCCTCTTTGTATGTTCACTGCAAGTTGGCCTACCATAACTTACCAACTCTGCACTGTAGACTGGCTATTTATATTTTTCTGTGAAATAAGCAAATGTATTTGTTCAACTTTATGAAGCAGAATTACGCATAGGGTACTTGGAACATAATACATTTGACAAAGGACAGATGAATGTTGCTAGTGACAAAATATTAACTTTCAGTGTTTTACGATGTCTTTGTCATGGGGAAGTGTTTTTCCCCATGCATTTATTCTAGGTTACTGTCAGTGACTGCCGTGAGAGAAGCGGGTTCTGTGTTTCGTTCATGTCAGTGACTGACGAGAGAGAAGCGGGGTCTGTGTTGTGTTGTGTTGCGTTGCGTTAATTTATTTTCATTGGGCATACCGTGCCGTGCCGTCCACAGCTCTTCAGTTCTGACAAAGCCAAAATTACTCCTTTTGAAACAATGAGTGCAGGAAGCGCGTTTGTATGGTTATATTGCTTGAGGGGGGGGGGGGGGGTGTCCCAAGCAGCTTTCAGCCATAAGGCTACTTTGAGAACATTTCAATTCACCCGACACTAATATTCAAAATGTTGAAAACTATTTCGGCATAGCCTATAAAGCAGTTTAATTAAATGGAATGTTAGTTGTAAACAAACGAGCTACTTGGTGAGGCTTGGCCTCTGAATGCGCTCGTGCCTTAGATGGCAGGAAAAATCTTCACGATAGGCCTATTAACTAACCACCCGATTCACGTTGGCTGGGGGGGCCATCAGACAATTGTGCCCAGTTAATCGGCCCTTCCCCCAAAAAATCACACCTTCCCACCTCTGACAGCTTAAAAGAAGTCAAGAGGACTCTTTACTCACAGACCTATTCACAAACCTGCGGTTTTGAAATCCTATGCAGCTACAGGAGCTTCCAATCGCGAGGAAGCAATTTTGCATTGTATAACTAACATGCAATAACGCCGCCAACAACAACCAAAACTAGGCTAATCATTGTCAACATGTAAATTAAATGTAACATTATTGTGAATCAAATTAAAATGTTCTCTTTTGCAAACGTAGGCATAGTAACAGAATAATTTAATAATGTTACAAGATACTACATCAATCCATTATGTTTCATTGGGCTACTAGGCTATTTGTTTTGCCTTGATTCATTTAGGCTAGGCCTTTTTTATTCAGGGGCCATATTCACAAAAAATTTTAAGGCTAAAAGTAGCTCCTAACTGGCGAATTTAGGAGCAACTCCTAAAAAATAATGGGCGTGTCCTCCTAACTTTTAGGACTTTAGGATTTTTTCACAAAAGTAATTCACGAAGCATTTTAGACCTAAAATTAGCACCTAAGTCTGGGACAGCTTAAGTCGAGAGGACTCCTAACTCACTAAGACCTATTCATAAACAGTTTTTTTGTGGCATTTTACGTTGCGATGTTTTGAAATAGCCTATGCGCAACAGGAGCTTCCAATCGCGAGGGAACAATTTTGCATTCATAAAAGGGATGCAATAACGCCACCAACAACAACACAAACTACTCATTGTTGACATGTAAATGAAATGTAACGTTTCATTGTGAATCAAATTAAAATGTTCTCTTTGCAAACGTAGCCTAGGGATATGGTGACAGATTAATTTAAGAATGTTGCAAAGGTAGGCTACTGCATCAATCCATATAGGCCTATGTTTCATTAGGCTACTAAGCTATTTGTTTTGCCTTACTCTTTATTCATTTAGGCTAGGCCTTTTTATTCAGTTATTAATCATCTTCCGTCCTTTGCACTACTTGTGTAGCGCACGCATTCTCCGACCTGTCACCTGTCAGTCATCATCGGAAGAGAGGTGTTTGGAATTCCCGCGTTACAATCGTCAGCCAATCAAGGTGGTCACTTCAGTCAAGCTCGTGCATGAGTAATGACGTCATCCATAGCCACGAAGACTCACTCCTAGTTTAGGAGTTGTCTGAAAGGCTTTGTGAATAACTTTTAAGAGAAAACTACAATCTAAAATCTTTAAGTGCGATTTAGGAGTAGCCTACTCCTAGTAGTAAGATAAAAGCCTTTGTGAATAGCCTACGGCCCCAGTTATTCATCATCTTCCGTCCTTGTGTAGCGCACGCATTCTGAGACCTGTCACTCATCATCGTAAGGGAGGTGTTTGGAATCATGCCCGCGTTACAATCATCAGCCAATCAGTCAATCAAGGTGGTCACGCTTGCCCATTTACCCAAATTAATGGCGGAATATTACTGATGATCATTGTTATTTAAGGCTTGACTACACGAAAATCGAAATCGAAATTTGCTGTCTACATTATTGTCAGTGTTGGGGTTAACGCAACTACGCAAATCAAAACAGTGGTGTGATAATTGAGCCAGTAGAGAAATAACTGTTCAGAATTAATCTGTAGCCTTGGGTAGGCTTCTGCAGAAAACAATGTTGTTGCCGATTTAATACTATCTGGCGACGTTTTTAACAGGCTACGCAATAGAGGCTTAGACAACTATGACCCACGTTTTGGTTTCGTAAATTAATTTGCCCTACTTCTTGACTGCAATGTAGTCAATTGACTGCTTGACATGTCATTTTTATTTTTCTGTACGATAAACAATTACATCTGCTTCATGCCGCAGAATTACATTCATATTTGGCTGACTGCAGATCGCGCCACTTCCCTCCCCATTTTCCAATATTAAGATAGTATGAAGTGCTTTTTGTATAGGCTACTATCATAAAAAAAATAGTTAAAACGAATAGCTATATGCAATTTGACAAAACACTGGTCCTCATTTTGCGAATGCGAGGACGATATGAGCCTGTTGCATTTAGTTAGATGTCCGAACCACGCATAATGTTTGAAAACCACTGGCTCGTAATCACAATAATTTAACACACGACAGTTGGATAACCTACTTCATCATGTCCCCATGCCTACATTTTTGTGAGTAGCATAGAGATCGTTAAAAACAATAAAGTAGCCTATGGCTCTCCGTTTGGGACATCGAAAACTTATATTTTTAATAGACTACCGTCGAAGATGCTGACTTGCAAAAGCCTCGGGATAACACGTTATCTCCACTATCATCAGTCATGCCCCTTGATCAAAGTGGGGAATGAAATAAAAGTTTGATAACCACTGGCTTAACAAGTTACGCCATACCCAAGTAGCCTAAATCGAGGTAATGTTTAATTATGCATGATTTATTTTGTTATTGAATTCGTAGGCTGGGATTACTCTCGGCAACAATTATGTAAGAGACGGCAGGCAGAGCGATGTACAGTGGCAGAGCGACGCACAGTGGCTGAAAGTGGTACTAAAGCTTCACGCAGCTTCACGCCGCATAATGCGCGAATGAAGTGGTCATTTGAAAGCGATGCCCACTGTACATAGGTGCTACATAGGCTGAGATGTATCTACTGGAAAATGAGAAAAACTCAATTTGAGAAAACAGCCTTGGAACACAGACAAGAGATTCCGTTCTCAGCCTAGACTCGCCTTTGAACTTTCGCGATTGGTTGTGGTTACAAAGGAAGTGTCCATATTTGGATAGTACAACGTCATGCAGGAAAAACAGAGCTTTCCAACGGTACTACACATGTTATGTTTTGTAGCACGGTCGCGGTAGAGCATGAAACGTTAGAAGACTAACTTTTGATGAATTTAGGAGAAATATACAGGCGCGAGTAGACAAAATGTAATGAAATAAACACCTAAATGTGTAAATTGGGCTTTGTTGTCGTAGTAGTGTGAAAGAATACATGCTAAGGTAGCAAATTAGCCCAAAATCTCGAAATTGACCAGTTCATGAAAAAACGATGTTTTCACCTGCCGTGTCTCGCCTTAAAAAATAATCGTTTATCCCAGCCCTAGTCCCATGTGATGATGGTCCTATGTGATGACAGGTCCTATCTGATGATGGTCCTATGTTATGACAGGTCCTATGTGATGACAGGTCCTATGTGATGACAAGTCCTATGTTATGATGGTCCTATGTTATGATGGTCCTATGCTATGACAGGTCCTATGTGATGACAGTTCCTATGTGATGACAGGTCCTATGTTATGATGGTCCTATGCTATGACAGGTCCTATGTGATGACAAGTCCTATGTTATGATGGTCCTATGTTATGACAGGTCCTATGCTATGACAGGTCCTATGTGATGACAGTTCCTATGTGATGACAGGTCCTATGTTATGATGGTCCTATGTTATGATGGTCCTATGTGATGACAGGTCCTATGTTATATGTGATGACAGGTCCTATGTTATGATGGTCCTATGTTATGACAGGTCCTATGTGATGACAGTTCCTATGTGATGACAGGTCCTATGTTATGATGGTCCTATGTTATGACAGGTCCTATGTTATGATGGTCCTATGTTATGATGGTCCTATGTTATGACAGGTCCTATGTTATGATGGTCCTATGTTATGACAGGTCCTATGTTATGATGGTCCTATGTTATGACAGGTCCTATGTTATGACAGGTCCTATCTTATGATGGTCCTATGTTATGACAGGTCCTATGTTATGATGGTCCTATGTTATGACAGGTCCTATGTTATGCTTTGAACAGGAGCCAAGACGCTGGCAGGTTGTTCCTGGTTGACAGCATCCCAAAGTTCACCAAGGACCCGGATGCTCCAGTCCTCAGGCTCTTCACTCAGGTGTGTCCGCCCATCTTTATTCCTGACTGTCTCGAAACCTGCCAGGTGTGTCCGTCCGTCTAGGTGTGTCCGTCCGTCTAGGTGTGTCCGCCCGTCTAGGTGTGTCCGCCCGTCTTTATTCCTGACCGCCTAGGAAACCTGCCAGGTCTACAGGCGAGCATAGGATACCAGACTAGAACTTATAAAACGCACATATCTACTTCTAAGCACTCTACGGCAATAGTAGACACACTGTGTGTGTGTGTGTGTGTGTGTGTGTGTGTGCAGCATGCTGTGAACTTCTTGAAGGTGGCCTACATGCCCCCCATCCTGGACATCGGGCTGCACCCGCATCACGTCCAGTTTGTTCTCTCCGTCACCAACCAGCAGGGCACCACTGTCACCGGCATCTGCTTCAACGTCACCGTGCTGCCCGTGGACAACCAGCCGCCACAGGTAATACACACACCTGACTACCCACAACAAGCCGCCAAAGGTGATACACACAGCTGACTACCCACAACAAGCCGCCAAAGGTGATACACACAGCTGACTACCCACAACCAGCACCACAGGTAATACACACACCTGACTACCCACAACCAGCCGCCACAGGTAATACACACACCTGAACAGATAATACACACACCTGACTACCCACAACTAGCCGCCACAGGTAACACACACACCTGAACAGATAATACACACACCTGACTACCCACAACCAGCCACCACAGGTAATACGCACACACCTGAACAGCTAATACACACACCAGACCACCTATAACCCACCACCACAGGTAATACACCTCACTACATTCAACCTCAACCAGCCACCACAGGTAATACACCCACACCTGCCCACCTACAATCAGCCACCACAGGTAATACACACACACACCTGTCCACCTACAACCAGCCCCCACAGATAATACACACACCTGCCCACATACAACCAGCCACAACAGGTAATACACACACCTGCCCACATACAACCAGCCACCACAGGTAATATTTAACTACCTACAACAAGCCACCACAGGTAATACACACCTGACTACATCTAACACTCCTCTCCACCTACATCCCTCAGTACCTAAAAACAGGTGTGTGTGAGTGTGTGTGTGTCTGTGTGTCTGTGTGTGTGTGCGTGTGTGTGTGTGTTGCAGGTGTTGACCAATTCATTGCGCGTTGAGGAGGGGGGTGAGTGTTGGGTCAGTGAGGACCATCTGAGCGTGTCTGACCCAGACTCCAGTGAGGAGCGCCTGAGGGTGCAGGTGAAGAGGCCACCCCAGCACGGAGCCATCCAGCTCAACGGCACCCCCGTCAGGACAGGGCAGGCCTTCACCCTGCTCGACCTCAAGAGGCTCAAAGTGAGGTCAGCCACCCAACCCATACTTTACCGTCTGTTATCTGGGCTCTGTAGAGTGGCCGTAGATTAGCTATATGTTATCTGGGCTCTGTTGAGTGGCCTTAGATTAGCTATATGAAGCAGAGTGCCACATAGCTAGTTAACTGTCTGTTATCTGGGCTCTGTTGAGTGGCTTTAGATTAGCTATATGAAGCAGATCGCCCCACAGCTAGTTTGTGCATAAGAGAGGATGGCGTTTCTCTGAGTACTTGTGTTGAGTCTGCTTCTCTGAGTACTTGTGTTGAGTCTGCTTGTGTTGGTCTGTGTACTGTGTTGGTGTGTGAGCACTAGTGAGCACTACTTGTGTTGGCCTGTGAGCACTAGTGAGCACTACTTGTGTTGGTCTGTGAGCACTAGTGAGCACTACTTGTGTTGGTCTGTGAGTGTGAGTGAGCACTACTTGTGTTGGTGTGTGAGCACTAGTGAGCACTACTTGTGTTGGTCTGTGCACTGTGTTGGCCTGTGAGCACTAGTGAGCACTACTTGTGTTGGTCTGTGAGTGTGAGTGAGCACTACTTGTGTTGGTGTGTTGCAGGTATGTCCATGACGGCTCAGAAAGTGTGCGTGATGACGTGGAGTTCATCGCCACAGACGGCAACAACACTGCAGAGTTTGTGTTGGACATCAAGGTACATTACTAAACACACACATGCACACATACACACACGCACACGCACGCACACACACAATAACAAAGAAATTCTCACAGAAACAGAGCATCTCCAGCCCAGTGGTCACATATGTATCTAGTTTAGGTTCTGTGGTCACATATGTATCTAGTTTAGGTTCTGTGGTCACACATGTATCTAGTTTAGGTTCTGTGGTCACACATGTATCTAGTTTAGGTTCTGTGGTCACACATGTATCTAGTTTAGGTTCTTGTCCAGTGGTCACATATGTATCTAGTTTAGGTTCTGTCTAGTGATCATCTATGTATCT
>NC_063212.1:26839426-26846752 GCF_017589495.1 Alosa alosa | reverse complement strand
ATGTATCTAGTTTAGGTTCTGTCCAGTGGTCACATTGTATCTAGTTTAGGTTCTGTGGTCACACATGTATCTAGTTTAGGTTCTGTCCAGTGGTCACACATGTATCTAGTTTAGGTTCTGTCCAGTGGTCACACATGTATCTAGTTTAGGTTCTGTCCAGTGGTCACACATGTATCTAGTTTATGTATCTAGTTTAGGTTCTGTCCAGTGGTCACACATGTATCTAGTTTAGGTTCTGTGGTCACACATGTATCTAGTTTAGGTTCTGTGGTCACACATGTATCTAGTTTAGGTTCTGTCCAGTGGTCACACATGTATCTAGTTTAGGTTCTGTCCAGTGGTCACACATGTATCTAGTTTAGGTTCTTGTCCAGTGGTCACATATGTATCTAGTTTAGGTTCTGTGGTCACACATGTATCTAGTTTAGGTTATGTGGTCACACATGTATCTAGTTTAGGTTCTGTCCAGTGGTCACACATGTATCTAGTTTAGGTTCTGTCCAGTGGTCACATATGTATCTAGTTTAGGTTCTGTGGTCACACATGTATCTAGTTTAGGTTATGTGGTCACACATGTATCTAGTTTAGGTTCTGTCCAGTGGTCACACATGTATCTAGTTTAGGTTCTGTCCAGTGGTCACTTATGTATCTAGTTTAGGTTCTGCCCAGTGGTCACACATGTATCTAGTTTAGGTTCTGTCCAGTGGTCACATATGTATCTAGTTTAGGTTCTGTCCAGTGGTCACACATGTATCTAGTTTAGGTTCTGTCCAGTGGTCACACATGTATCTAGTTTAGGTTCTGTGGTCTGTATCTAGTTTAGGTTCTGTGGTCACACATGTATCTAGTTTAGGTTCTGTCCAGTGGTCACATACAGTATGTATCTAGTTTAGGTTCTGTGGTCACACATGTATCTTGTTTAGGTTCTGTGGTCACACATGTATCTAGTTTAGGTTCTGTCCAGTGGTCACATATGTATCTAGTTTAGGTTCTGTCCAGTGGTCACACATGTATCTAGTTTAGGTTATGTGGTCACATATGTATCTAGTTTAGGTTCTGTCCAGTGGTCACACATGTATCTAGTTTAGGTTCTGTCCAGTGGTCACACATGTATCTAGTTTAGGTTCTGTGGTCACAATGTATCTAGTTTAGGTTCTGTGGTCACACATGTATCTAGTTTAGGTTCTGTAGTCACACATGTATCTAGTTTAGGTTCTGTCCAGTGGTCACACATGTATCTAGTTTAGGTTCAGTGGTCACATTGAATCTAGTTTAGGTTCTGTGGTCACACATGTATCTAGTTTAGGTTCTGTCCAGTGGTCACACATGTATCTAGTTTAGGTTCTGTCCAGTGGTCACATATGTATCTAGTTTAGGTTCTGTGGTCACACATGTATCTAGTTTATGGGTTCTAATGGGTTCTGTTGTGGTCTGAGTGTACATAGTAGAGCGTCAGTAGCAATAGAGTTCTGATGGGTTCTGTTATGGTCTGAGTGTACATAGTACAGCGTCAGTAGCAGCAGAGTTCTAATGGGTTCTGTTGTGGTCTGAGTGTCATCAGTAGCAGTAGAGTTCTAATGGGTTCTGTTGTGGTCTGAGTGTACAGTACATAGTGCAGCGTCAGTAGCAATAGAGTTCTAATGGGTTCTGTTGTGGTCTGAGTGTACATAGTAGAGCATCAGTAGCAATAGAGTTCTGATGGGTTCGGTTATGGTCTGAGTGTACATAGTACAGCGTCAGTAGCAGCAGAGTTCTAATGGGTTCTGTTGTGGTCTGAGTGTCATCAGTAGCAGTAGAGTTCTAATGGGTTCTGTTATGGTCTGAGTGTACATAGTACAGCGTCAGTAGCAGCGTCAGTAGCAATAGAGTTCTAATGGGTTCTGTTGTGGTCTGAGTGTCATCAGTAGCAGTAGAGTTCTAATGGGTTCTGTTGTGGTCTGAGTGTACAGTACATAGTGCAGCGTCAGTAGCAATAGAGTTCTAATGGGTTCTGTTGTGGTCTGAGTGTACATAGTAGAGCGTCAGTAGCAATAGAGTTCTGATGGGTTCTGTTGTGGTCTGAGGGTACAATACATAGTGCAGCGTCAGCAGCAGTAGAGTTCTAATGGGTTCTGTTGTGGTCTACTTGGAGCCTTGTTTCTTCTTGTCGGACCCGCTGTGGTGCTGGTTTATTTTCTGCATTCTGTTCTGTTCGCAGGTGACGCTGGTCAATGACGAGGTGCCGGTCCTCATGCCAGGCCTGAGGCCGACACTGGACTGCGCCGAGGGACAGGAAGTGGTCATCAGCGTGGAGAATCTCTACGCCACAGATGCGGACAGCGAGGACGAGCGGCTGACCTACATGATCGCCCGGCAACCGTACTACGGGGTGGTGCAGCGGAACGGCCTGGTGGTGGACCGATTCAGCCAGGCCGACGTCATCGCTCGACTCATCTCCTACAGACACACAGGTAGGTTCCCACACACACACACACACACTCACGTCAGTAGAGCTCTAGTCATTTTGATGTTGTCTGCTGACCCCCCCCTCCACACACACACACACACACACACACACACACACACACACACACACACACACACACACACACACACACACATACATACACACACACACACACACACACACACACACACACACACACACTCACGTCCAGTAGAGTTCTAATCATTTTGATGTTGTCTGCTGACCCCCCCACACACACACACACACACACACACACACACATACACACACACACACACACACACACACACACACACACATACACACACACACACACACTCACGCCAGTAGAGCTCTAGTCATTTTGATGTTGTCTGCTGACCCCTCCACACACACACACACACACACACACACACACACACACACTCACGTCAGTAGAGCTCTAGTCATTTTGATGTCACCTGCTGACCCACCCCTTCTCTGACCGCAGGACAGGAGATCGGCCTGACACCACGCTACGACACCATCACCGTGGTGATCTCCGACAGCGAGGGGGAGGCGGTCCCCGCTTGTTGCTATGAAACAGGAGCACAACACACGCCACAGCTGACACACACACTTCCTGTGTATGACCTAAACATCACAGTGTTTCCTGTGGACAACCAAGCGCCCACCATCAGCACAGGTAACTCATACACCATCATCAGCACAGGTAACTCATACACCTTCAGCACAGGTAACTCATACACCACCATCAGCACAGGTAACTCATACACCACCATCAGCACAGGTAACTCATACACCATCATCAGCACAGGTAACTCATACACCATCAGCACAATACACCATCAGCACAGGTAACTCATACACCATCAGCACAGGTAACTCATACACCACCATCAGCACAGGTAACTCATACACCATCAGCACAGGTAACTCATACACCACCATCAGCACAGGTAACTCATACACCATCAGCACAATACACCATCAGCACAGGTAACTCATACACCATCAGCACAGGTAACTCATACACCATCAGCACAGGTAACTCATACGCCATCAGCACAGGTAACTCATACACCACCATCAGCACCATCAGCACAGGTAACTTATACACCACCATCAGCACAGGTAACTCATACACCATCAGCACAGGTAACTCGTACACCACCATCAGTAAACTTCTGTGTGTGTGTTGCCTGGCAGGTGTAATATAAGTCTCCAGTAACCTTGTGTGTGTGTGTGTGTGTGTGTGTGTGTGTGTGTGTGTGTGATGTGCAGGTGATGTGTTTGTAGTGGATGAGGGGGGCTCGGCGACCTTGAAAGAGACACACCTGAAGGTGGCGGACCCCGACACACCTGAGGGTGACCTGGAGGTGGTCATCCTGTCGCCGCCACAGGTGGGCTACATCGAGAACATCCTGCCCAGCCCGGGCTTCGAGAAGAGCAACATGGGCATCAGCATCGGTCAGTTCACACACACACACACACACACACACACACACACACACACACACACATAGTTACTGGAGACTTACAGTATATTACACCTGCAAAGTTAACACACACACACACACACACACACACACACACACAGCAGCATGGGCATCAGCATCGGTCAGTTCACACACACATACACACACACACGCTATCTGGCCAATCACGCAGATTGAGCAAAGTTATGGCAATGTGGCTTTCGGTCTTTCCGGTACAGTGACCTGCTCCAGGGTGTGCGTGTGTGTGTTTGTGTGTGTTTGTGTGTGTGTGTGTGTCCCAGGTTCGTTCCAGTACAGTGACATGCTCCAGGGCCATTTAAACTATGTCCAGTCTCGTCACCAACACATAGATACACACCTCTTAACTGCGCGCGTGTGTGTGTGTGTGTGTGTGTGTGTGTGTGTGTGTGTGTGTGTCCCAGGTTCGTTCCAGTACAGTGACCTGCTCCAGGGCCATATAAACTACGTCCAGTCTCGTCACCAACACATAGATACACACCTCCTAACTGCGTGTGCGTGCGTACGTGTGTGTGTGTGTGTGTGTGTGTGTGTGTCAGGGTCGTTCCAGTACAGTGACCTGCTAGCCTGGCGGGCCATCCTATATCATTGAAATGTATAGTCTGGCATCGAACCATTCACCTCGCTTAATCCAAGGGGCGGGCAGAGAATTGTCTTTTCAAACTTCCTAGGCATGCAGTAGGGGGCCGCCACGACCATATCATTATCCGGGTCGGCAAAACGGCAAATACATCCTTCTTCGAAGGAATGACTTAAGTGCATTGTGTTGCCTCAACTTTCAAAGAAAAGCACAAGTCCAACTCCTCCAAAGTTGACGCCAACGTACATTCAAACAACCGCCTTCTCGCTCGCCATAGCCACCTTCCTTGTTGTTGTTCAGCCGCAGGGGACTGTCGCTATCCTGTTAAGCCCGCTTTAAGACTCTAACAAAATAGAGCTGCCAGGATTAAATAACATCCACGGTGTTAGCCAATAGAAATCCCTATGGTTTGATACTAGACGTACGGGCTGAGCAGGGTAATTTTACTTAGGTGCGCGCTCTAGATTTCTAAGCTAGTGACCTGCTCCAGGGCCATATAAACTACGTCCAGTCTCGTCACCAACACATAGATACACACCTCCTAATTGTGTAAAAGGCAGGTGTGTGTGTGTGTGTCAGGGTCGTTCCAGTACAGTGACCTGCTCCAGGGCCATATAAACTACGTCCAGTCTCGTCACCAGCGCATGGAGCCCACACGAGACCAGCTGATGGTGTGTGTGACTGATCGGCAACCCACGCCCTCCCCCACTCTCACATCATCATCAACCCCACCAATGACGAGGCACCAGACTTCCTGGCCCGCAACATCACGGTGAGTGCTGAGGGATCATGGGAAGGCTGAATAAAGCACCTTCACTAGTGCTGAACTCACTGAGGCCAGTAGAACTCTATTCAGTATGAAGATCTCACTGAGGCCAGTGGAACTCTATTCAGTAGAACTCTATTCAGTATGAAGATCTCACTGAGGCCAGTGGAACTCTATTCAGTATGAAGATCTCACTGAGGCCAGTAGAACTCTATTCAGTAGAACTCTATTCAGTATGAAGATCCTCACTGAGGCCAGTAGAACTCTATTCAGTATGAAGATCTCACTGAGGCCAGTGGAACTCTATTCAGTAGAACCCTATTCAGTATGAAGATCTCACTGAGGCCAGTGGAACTCTATTCAGTATGAAGATCTCACTGAGGCCAGTAGAACTCTATTCAGTATGAATATCTCACTGAGGCCAGTAGAACTCTATTCAGTATGAAGATTTCACTGAGGCCAGTAGAACTCTATTCAGTATGAAGATCTCACTGAGGCCAGTAGAACTCTATTCAGTGGAACTCTATTCAGTAGAACTCTATTCAGTATGAAGATCTCACTGAGGCCAGTAAAACTCTATTCAGTAGAACTCTATTCAGTATGAAGATCTCACTGAGGCCAGTCTATTCAGTATGATGACACACAGCTCCCCCTAGTGGATACATAGAGCACATGCAGCTGATCAGTTTGGTGCATCTGGTTCAATGCTGGGCCCGTCTTCATAAAGCATTTTATATTACCTCTAGGACTACTCTTAACTTGCACAAGAATAATTCTAAACTTAAACAATAAGAGACTAACAACTACCGGTTATAGGAAAAATTCTAAACTTAAACACCTATTCATTTTCCTGTGATAGATTAATACTGACTTGGTGCTCCTCCTCAGGTGAGTGAGGGACAGGTGAAGGAACTGGACGCGTCCATCTTTAACGCAGTGGACCTGGACGTTCCGAGGGACCGCCTGAAGTTCAGCGTGGTGCAGCCCCCTCAACACGGCTCCATCGTTGGCAGTTACCATGCCAACGAGGTGGCGCGGTTCCGGCGGCTGGTGCAGGATGCGGGCGACGCAGGGGTGGTGATGCGAGACTTCACCATGGAGGAGCTGAATAACGGTACCCAGCCCGGCCTGCAGGGGGCACTGCAGTCTCACTGAGACCACTGAGGGGGCAGCATAGGTGATCGTGAGAGCAGCTGCAGTCTCACTGAGACCACTAGAGGGCGATAGGGAGGTAGAGCTGCAGTCTCACTGAGACCACTAGAGGGCGATAGTAATGAGAGCAGGGCTGCAGTCTCACTGAGACCACTAGAGGGTGATAGTGACGTGAGAGCAGAGCTGCAGTCTCACTGAGACCACTAGAGGGCGATAGGGAGGTAGAGCTGCAGTCTCACTGAGACCACTAGAGGGTGATAGTAATGAGAGCAGGGCTGCAGTCTCACTGAGACCACTAGAGGGCATAGTAATGAGTATAGGGGCTGCAGTCTCACTGGAGACCACCAGAGGGCTTATAGTAATGAGAGCAGGGCTGCAGTCTCACTGAGACCACTAGAGGGCGATAGGGAGGGTAGAGCTGCAGTCTCACTGAGACCACTAGAGGGCGATAGGGAGGTAGAGCTGCAGTCTCACTGAGACCACTAGAGGGCGATAGGGAGGTAGAGCTGCAGTCCTACTGAGGGCTTAGCGAGGTTTCAGAGTGACGAAACAGCCAGTAAGGATAGAACTCTTTAGAGAAGACATACCATATGTCCCACGGATGTCTTAGTCAGGTCTCAGAGAAGACATACCGTATGTCCCACGGATGTCTTAGTCAGGTCTCAGAGAAGACATACCGTATGTCCCACGGATGTCTTAGTCAGGTCTCAAACATAAATGATCACATTCGTCTAATCTTTCCTAACGATCCGCTGCCTGCCTCATAAGCAGCCTTCAAAAAACTGTCTCTATGTAGGCAGCCTAGGCTCCGAGATCTGTACACAAAAACAATTGTTACCAACAAGGATTGGCAACCCCTCAAAAG
>NC_063212.1:26779426-26834426 GCF_017589495.1 Alosa alosa | reverse complement strand
AAACACGTACATATGTACTGTATATAAGAGTACACGTACATATGCACTGTATATAAGAGTACACGTACATATGTACTGTATATACACACACACAAAGTATAAGGGAACAGGTGTTAAAGAAACAGTAATATGAG
Source organism: Alosa alosa (assembly GCF_017589495.1). Classification (NCBI taxonomy): domain Eukaryota; kingdom Metazoa; phylum Chordata; class Actinopteri; order Clupeiformes; family Clupeidae; genus Alosa; species Alosa alosa. The sequence continues at coordinate 26,834,292 of NC_063212.1, read as the reverse complement.
CAGGTTGTGCACCCCCCAAAACACATTAAATTAGAATAAATAAATATGCACCCAGACACATTCAATTAGAATTAGAATAAATAAATATGCACCCAGACATATTCCATTAGAATAAATAAATATGCACCCAGACACATTCAATTATAATTAGAATAATTATATATGCACCCAGACATATTCAATTAGAATTAGAATAAATAGATATGCACCCAGACATATTCAATTAGAATTCAAATAAATAGATATGCACCCAGACATTTATTCAATTAGAATTAGAATAAATAGATATGCACCCAGACATATATTCAATTAGGAATTAGAATAAATAGATTTGCACTCCAGACATATTCAATTAGAATAAATAGATATGCACCTAGACATATTCAATTAGAATTAAAATAAATAGATATGCACCCAAACATATTCAATTAGAATAAATAGATATGCACCCAGACATATTCAATTAGAATAAATAAATATGCACCCAGACACATATTCAATTAGAATTAGAATAAATAGATACACGTATGCACCCAGACATATCCGGTGTGCGTCCGGTGAAGGCTAGCTGCATTGGTGTGTGTATTGAACTGTGTGTGTCTGTGTCTGTCTGTGTGTGTGTGTGTGTGTGTGTGTGTGTGTGTGCATGTGTGCGTGTGTGCGTGTGTGTGTGTGTGTGTGTGTTCAGGAGACATAGTATGAGGGGCCCTTATTCAGAATTACCTCTCACACACTATACTGAAACATCTCATACACTATACTGAAACCTCTCACACACTATACTGAAACCTCTCACACACTATACTGAAACCTCTCACACGCACGAGTGAAACGCTCTCATATACACAACTGAAACCTCTCATACACTATACTGAAACCTCTCGCACACTATACTGAAACCTCTCACACACTATACTGAAACCTCTCACACGCACGAGTGAAACGCTCTCATATACACAACTGAAACCTCTCATACACACATGTGAAACCTCTCATACACTATACTGAAACCTCTCACACACTATATTGAAACCTCTCGCACACTATACTGAAACCTCTCACACGCACGAGTGAAACACTCATATATACACAACTGAAACGCTTTCATACACACATGTGAAACCTCTCATACACACAAATGGTCATACACACATGTGAAACCTCTCATACACATATGTGAAACCTCTCACACACTATACTGAAACCTCGCAAGACACTATACTGAAACCTCTCTCACACGCACGAAAGTGAAACGCCTCATATACACAACTGAAACGCTTCATACAATACACACATGTGAAACCTCTCATACACACATGTGAAACCTCTCAAGACACTATACTGAAACCTTCTCACACGACGAGTGAAAACACTCATATATATACACAACTGAAACGCTTTCATACACACATGTGAAACCTCATACACACATGTGAAAACCTCTCGACACTCATACTGAAACCTTCACACGCATCGAAGTGAAACACTCATATATACACAACTGAAACGCTTCATACATACACACATGTGAAACCCTCATACACAATATTGTGAAACCTCTCTCAATATTCATACTGAAACCTTACACATTTCATATGTGTGTGGGAGCCGCTTTATATGTGTGTGTGTGAGAGCAACTTCACTTGAACAGGAAGGTGTTGTCGTCAAACAGGAAGGAGCCGCCATTGCGCTGCATCCAATAGGAAGTTGAGCACGCTTGCGGGAAAGGGTCTACTGTGTCGCTATCATTGAATGGCTGACCATGTCAAATCAAACTTCAAGCAACAACCTTACAGAAGCAGCTGCCTTATTAAGCACTATATTGTCTTCAGCAGACACTAAAAGAAGTGTAACAAGACACCTTAACAACTCAACAAGCAGTTCATGGCGTGCCGAGGCATTCTGAAAGTGGGTGGGACATTTTCAGCGGGGGTATGGGGTCCTCCGCCAGACATTTTTTTTTGACAATATGCAATTTCCTGAATTCTGGTACATTTTAACAGGTCATTTAGATACTTCTATATAACAAAAATAAGGCTATTAACTCAATGACTAATTCGAACCAGCTTTATTAACCTCACATGATATAGTTAACCATGCAGTTGCAATATTCGTTAAATTGGGTTATTTAATGCTTTGAATGCAACCCCGGATTGGCTATCGGGAGCCTCGGGAACTTCCCGGTGGCCGATAACTTTTTGTGCCAGTCTGAATGTCGTGAGCTTAAATATATTGTTTCTGAAGTTCATTTGCTGCGCCCTCGCGGCACTTCAGCAGCCCACATGTAGAACGGTCGCAGCCCCTTACTCTTAGTTTCCCCAAATACTAACAAAGTAGCCCTCACAAGAACTGTTCGGAAGTCGCAACTATATAGTCTATATTTGTAACAATTAAGCGGAGTTTATGAGCGGTCCCTCCTCCAGTGGTACGGTCCTAACGAACGCCAGGGTCACACACAGTAATTGAGAGTTAAAAAAACGGTTATTCTTCCACCGTCCCGTCCAGCAGCTGCCAACATAGAACGGAAAACAGGCTATCTGCGGCATTCCACCGTCCCGTCCAGCAGCTGCCAACATAGAACGGAAAACAGGCTATCTGCGCACCTAATCGTCCCGGTCCCAGCAGCTGCAAACATAGAACGGGAAAACAGGCTATCTGGGTATTCCAATCATTCCGGCCCAGCAGCTGCCAACATAGAACGCAAAACAGGCTATCTGCGGCATTCCACCCAGTCCACCCAGAGTCAGAGGCCTACCCTCTGTGATATGAATGAATGTTCTGCCTTCATATGCTCAAGCAGGCCTTTATGTCCATGTCGCAAATGTAGAGTCCGACTTGCTGCAGCCACAATCATCTTGAAAGTAGCCTAGCCTAGGCCTGAGAGGAGATAACATTCTACAATTTACACGGATTTTTTCTCCTGTTGATCTCGCGACGTTGTTGGCAAATGTATGCTTATAAAAACAAAATACCACTTAATTTCGGGTTAAAATGCATTAACACGCGTTACTGAATTTTGTCCCGACTCCCGAAAAAAATTTTACCAATGTTTTTTGTAATGCCTACATTAGCCTACCACGTTACAAATAGGGGCCCATTAGGCCTACATTATGCCTACATTATGCCACTTTTATAACAAGTTATCTCCCAACAACACTGTATAGGCACAACAAAACACTAAAGGGGAATTATGCATGCATAATTTAAAAATAACTCAATAGGCTACTTGGCTACGCAATAAGGTTTCCATTACAGCACTTCCATTTCCATTACAGTTCAATGAACGCATGAAAGCGGATGGTTTGTTTAAAAATCCCGACAGTCTTTCAACTACATGGAACGTAATAGTGATCATCAAATACCTCCCCTGATTTAATTGCCCATCAGTCCCAACATTTAACAATATAATCAAACCGTCCAAAAGTAAATTAAATATCAAACTAAACCGAAAATGTCATGCTTTTGAAGGCCTACGAGGATGCCGCTCCAAGAAACGCATGTCTCAAAATAAAAGAAATAAGAAGATAAGAAATAAAATAAATAAGAAAATAAATAAGAAATAAAGGGCTGTCTCGAATAGATTGTGCAGTCTTAGTTGTGGTTAGTGACGTGATGCTGTTAATGGGGAGTTTTACATAGCCTAGCGTAAACCTATAGGTTATTATTTATTTGGCGTACCTATAAGGCTTTTTTCCTTATCAAAAGTGAGGGGGACGACCGATCTCTTCAACACTGCGGGGAATTTGCCTCTTGTCGCTGTGTGTGTTACAGAACTAATATTTTCATATATTCATATATATGAGTTTCACTCGTGCGTGTGAGAGGTTTCAGTATAGTGTGCGAGAGGTTTCAGTATAGTGTGTGAGAGGTTTCAGTATAGTGTGTGAGAGGTTTCACATGTGTATATGAAAGCGTTTCAGTTGTGTATATGAGAGCGTTTCACCTCCGTGAGAGGTTTCAGCATAGTGTGTGAGAGGTTTCAGCATAGTGTGAGAGGTAATTTGAATACCGTCCCAAAAGGCCCCTCATAACATAGCGTTGATGTTGCGTCCGGTGAAGGCTAGCTGCATTGGTGTGTGTATTGACCTGTTTGTGCGTGTGTGTGTGTGTGTGTGTGTGTGTGTGTGTTCAGGTGACATAGCGTTGATGTTGCGTCCGGTGAAGGCTAGCTGCATTGGTGTGTGTATTGAACTGTGTGTGTGTGCGTGCGTGTGTGTGTTCAGGAGACATAGCGTTGATGTTGCGTCCGGTGAAGGCTAGTCGCGGGGAGCGTGTGCTGCTGACCACAGACGTGCTGCTGGCGCTGGACGGGACTGACCAGCCGGAGGAGCTGCTGTACGCGCTCACAGCGCCCCCTAGCCACGGCCAGGTGGAGTACGTGCAGCACCCGGGCCTGCCCATACACAGCTTCAGCCAGATGGACATCGCCGCACAGCTCGTCTGCTACATCCACGACAACCGCGCCACGGCAACCAGGGAGTGGATCAGGTGGGTACACACACACACTCGCACGCACGCACGCACACACACGCACGCACACACGTGCACGCACGCACGCACGCACACACACACACACACACACGCACGCACACGCACACGACACGCACACGCACACACACACACACACACACATGCACACACACACACACACACACACACACACACATGCACACACACACATTTTAATGCTTTTATTTGGACCTTAACACAGGGGAAGATTCACATATCCAAACATTAAAGGAAGTATGTTACACACCTAGGCAGGTCTGATCAAACACAGAATGCATTGTGCTATTCTCATTCTGAACTGCATGATTATGGGTCACCATGGTATTGACGCTTCCAGATGGATAAACTACCTATTGCAGAAATGGAGCAGTTCTTTGCACGTTTTTTTTTGCCATTGGCTTGCTTAGTCCACAGTCCGCGTAAGACAAGTTTGTGCACATGCCCAAGACTCCCAAAAACAAGAATGACCATTTTGCTTTGAAACCCCATATTTGTATGTGTGTATGTTCATTGTATGTAACGGTAGTGTGTGTGTGTGTAGGTTTGTTGTAAGTCACGGTAGTGTGTGTGTGTGTGTAGGTCCGTTGTAAGCAGTGGCGGACTGGGACCAAAAATCGGCCCTGCCATATTTGGCCCAAGCGGCCCTCAAATCGGTCGGGCACACCTAATTAAATACAAAAAATCTTTGCATTACCCTTAAATATGCATTATTTTCAACTGTCAATGGAGCACTGAAAGTGATAGGCCTCACTGGCTATCATACCTCACTGATCAGAGGTAGCCATGGGAGTCCATATTCAAGTAGCCTAGGCTATACAAGCAATTATTAAAGAAGAGTTTCTGCTTGAATTCAAAGTGTAATTTCAAATTATTCAATAGGCTACATTTAAACTATACAATGCTCAACTGACAGCAGCACCAAACAGTTACTGAATTTGCCTTATGTAAAGAGCTAAATTACCTAGATTGTAGTAGACGCTAATCACTGTAAGACAACTGGAAACAACACAAAATAAATAGGGCTGTTGCTGGAAATATTCAATTCCTGTAGGCTATACTACATTGTTGGTACATTTTGGAACATTATAGCTACATTAACTAATTATCTTTAATGTCTTCCAGTAGCCTATCGAGGTATGTTACTGTATATTAGTTGGTTTGTGCATGAATATGACTTGATGTTTTGTAGCCTACATTTCCATCAGTCTACAGTCTTTAGCCCATGATAATTTACCATGATAACCCCTTCCAGTCTACAGTCTTCAACCACCCCATTAACCTTTACCAGATGAAAGATGAATAGCTTCACTTCCATCTGGGTCTGCCAGTCTGAATTCGTTCCAGATCTTTACCATGAGGTTAACTCCCATTCTTAAAGCATCCATTGAAGTCTTCAGAAGGCCCTAAATCTTTACCATGATAACCCTTTCCAGTCTATTGACGTCTTTTAGCCCATCGAAGCCAACCCGCATGATAATAACCTCTTCCAGTCTATGAAACTCCCGCCTGCGTCCTTTAGCCCATCTCAATTCCCCAGATGGATGTGAGGAAGCTAGGCGGAGCTTCCGGAAGATAGGAACCATCTGGCTAGGGTCAGGTTAGGAGGGACTTTGAGCTTAAAGACCAACCACCACCATGCCATCGATGTTGAATTTTGGGGCGCCTGACGGAAACTGGATCAATCTGACCAACAATTAACATCGATTTGACACTCCTTTGCTGTCCGGGGTAGCAAAATCATTCATTTAGAACATTTAGTTACGCTGTTTGTTATTATAATCACAGCACGGCCTTTAGGGTTATCATAACCACATCATTACATTATCGCAATTAATAAGTCATCATAATCATCATTGTCAGCATGACATGGGGCATAGCCTACGTCTCCCACCACTGAGTTCTTTATCATGTACTGGTAGCCGCAAGGCTCCACCAATCGCCCACTGGACCCCCTGCTCTGTATGCTTGCTTACATCCCTCGTTCAAACTCAACTTAACTTCAACATGTTGCTGACATTTGCTAGCCTTATCTGCAATATTGTATTTTGAATTCTACATTGGTGTTACTTTTAGGCCACCATTGTCACTAATGGCAGCAATCCCACTGTGGGAACTTCGACATCCTGATGGCTCACAAAATCCTGGCCTGGGCCAAATGCGAGGGGTGGCCCTGACGTGAGCTGTTATTGGATCAGTCGATATTAAAAAATGGAACCAGTGGGCAGCTTTATTGTCCATTCCTTTGGGCCTATCGTTGGCCAAAATGATTAAATTATATATATAGCCTATTCTATCGGCCCAAAAGGTGCGGCTGGCCCACGGAAAATGCCCAGTATGCCAGATGGCCAGTCCGCCCATGGTTGTAAGTAACGGTAGTGTGTGTGTGTGTGTGTGTGTTGTGTGTGTGTAGGTTTGTTGTAAGTAACTGTAGTGTGTGTGTGTGTGTGTTGTGTGTGTGTAGGTTTGTTGTAAGTAACTGTAGTGTGTGTGTGTGTTGTGTGTGTGTGTGTAGGTTTGTTGTAAGTAACTGTAGTGTGTGTGTGTGTAGGTTTGTTGTATGTAACGGTAGTGTGTGTGTGTGTGTGTGTGTGTGTGTGTGTAGGTTTGAGCCAGTAACTGTAGTGGTCTGCCAGGCAATGGTAGTGTGTGTGTGTGTGTGTGTGTGTGTGTGTGTGTGTGTGTGTGTGTAGGTTCGTTGTAAGAAACGGTAAGACGACACTTAACAGAATGCTGTGTGTGTGTGTGTGTGTGTGTGTGTGTGTGTGTGTTTGTGTGTGTGTGTGTGTGTGTAGGTTCGTTGTAAATATATAGGATTCAAACTGATCGTAACAAACGCTATAATATTGTGTGTGTGTGGGATTCGTTGTAATGCGGTTAAACCGGCGTAACAAACTATGGGTAATAATAATGTGTGTGTGTGTGTGTGTGTGTGTAGGTTACGTTATAAATAACAGTTAAAACAATAACAAACGCTATGTCATCATCATCAATGTGTGTGTGTGTGTGTGTGTAGGTTCGTTGTAAGTAACGGTAGTGTGTGTGTGTGTGTGTGTGTGTGTGTGTGTAGGTTTATTTATAAATAACTATAGTATATGTAAATTCGTTATAATAATATTAGTATGTATGTATGTGTGTATGTGTGTGTATGTGTGTGTGTATGTGTATAGGATTGTTATAAACAGTAAAACGACCTGTAAACCTATGTGTATGTGTATATATATGTTTATGTGTGTATGTATATGTGTGTATAGAAGTTAGGTATAATAACTGTAAATGTAATATATGTGTGTGTGTGTGTGTGTGTGTGTGGGTTCGTTGTAAGTAACGGTAAGACGACGTAACAGACTGCTGTGTGTGTGTGTGTGTGTGTGTGTGTGTGTAGGTTCGTTGTAAGTAACGGTAGTGTGTGCGTGTGTGTGTGTGTGTGTGTGTGTGTGTGTAGGTTAGGTGTGCATTAGCAGTTGAGCGATGCGTAACAGAGCAGCTGTGTGTGTGTGTGTGTGTGGGTTTGTTGTAAGTAACTATAGTATTATTATTATTAATAGGTTTATTTAATATGATGAGTATTATTGTGTGTGTGTGTAGTTTGTTATAGTAACTTTATAGTGTGTGTGTGTGTAGGTTTGTTGTATGTAACGGTAGTGTGTGTGTGTGTGTGTGTGTGTGTGTGTAGGTTTGTTGTAAGTAACTGTAGTGTGTGTAGGTTCGTTGTAAGTAATGGTAGTGTGTGTGTGTGTGTGTGTGTGTGTGTGTGTGTGTGTGTAGTTACGTTTATGAAAGCAGTGAAATGACATAACAAATACTGTGTGTGTGTGTGTGTGTGTTTGTGTGTGTGTGTGTGTTGTGTGTGTGTGTGTGTGTAGGTTCGTTGTAAGTAACAGTAGTGCGTGTGTGTGTGTGTGTGTGTGTGTGTAGGTTCGTTGTAAGTAACGGTAAGACGACACGTAACAGACTGCTGTGTGTGTGTGTGTGTGTGTGTGTGTGTATGGTTCGTTGTAAGTAATGAGTGTGTGTGTGTGTGTGTGTGTGTGTGTGTGTGTGTGTGTAGGTTCGTTGTAAGTAACGGTTAGACGATGCGTAACAGAACGCTGTGTGTGTGTGTGTGTGTGTGTAGGTTCTAATTTATAATGTGATTTAAATGACTGGCAACAAACATATAAGGTGTGTGTGTGTGTGTGTGTGTGTGTGTAGGATTCGTTATAATACTTGATTGAAGCGATACGTAACAAACGCTAATATTAATAATGTGTGTGTGTGTGTGTGTGTGTGTGTATGTAAATTCGTTTATAATAACAATTGAACAACATTAACAAACGCTATGTGTGTGTGTGTGTGTGTGTGTGTGTGTGTGTGTGTGTAGGTTAGTTGTAAATATATATTAGTGTGTGTGTGTGTGTGTGTGTGTGTGTGTGTGTAGGTTACGTTGTAATATTAATAGTTGAAACTGACGCGTAACAAACGCTATGTGTGTGTGTGTGTGTAGAGTTACGTTGCCGTAGCAGTTGAGCGGCGTAACGAAACGCTAATAATGTGTGTGTGTGTGTGTGTGTGTACTGTGTGTGTGTGTGTGTAGGTTCGTTGTAAGTAGCAGTGAGCAGCAATAGCGGAGCACTGGAATCTCTCTGTGGGCCCCAATGGACCGGATCCTCCCGTCGCTGGTGAAGAACGGCGGCTTGCGGGTTCCGCAGGGATCCACGGTCACGCTGACCCCCGCCGCCCTGAGCCTGGCCGACCCCGACACGCCCCCCGACCTCCTGACCTTTACCCTCCACCGGCCCCCCCAGTACGGGACGCTGCTCCTGCAGGGCGAGTCTCTCGTCGCCATAGCAACTTCTTCAACCTTTGCAAGAGGCTGGTGTGGCCCTGCTCGGCCGCAGGAGAACCTCCCCGTGGGCCTTCATCTTCTGACGTCGGCTCCACCACAACGGCTTCCTATTGGACGGGAGGGTACAGACCGAGCCCGTGTTCTTCACCATAGAGGTGAGGGTTGTGTGTGTGTGTGTGACCGAGCCTGTCTTCTTCACCATAGAGGTGAGGGTTGTGTGTGTGTGTGTGTGTGCTTTTATGGCCCATTATTATTTGATATGTACATATGTGTTTTCTTTGTAGATGTGTGTATCCTATTATGTGTGTGTGTGCGTGTGTGCATGCGTACGATTTTTCCCATCCTCACCGACCTTGTCATAAAACTTGTTTAAATGATCACTCCTGGCCTCCTTGCTGCTTTGTCGTCTACATCAGCATTTCTCAAACTTCTTTGACCTGAGGCCCAGTCAAGGCATACTTTGGGGTCATAGGGCCCACCTACATGAACCCACCCCTCCTCCCACCCCCATCAAATTGTAAATGATATAAATAATTATTATTTTTATACTATATTGCTATACATGCACTTCAAAACAGTCAATGTTTAATGTGCTAAGATTGTTCACAACGCTTAGAAAGCATGTAACATCAGAGTACTGCTTTAATTAATGTAAAATATAATTAGGCCTACAATAGTTTAATTCATTTTGCATTGTTGCATGATGCTTGCATGAGAATAATTCTCAAACAACAGCAATTATATGGGTGCTTGTTTTGGGATGTTTCCTCTATGCAAGCATCATACACTGATAGAATATTTATATGCTAATTACATCACTTTGAATGCCTGAATGTAAGGGATTCAGGAAACCCAATACCAGCTTCTTTGTGAATGGTAAATGGCTGGATCAGATCATCCAGAATCACTGATCTGGGAGATCTTTAACTCATTTTAACTAAGACTAATTAATAGCTTTGGCTGACTTTAATACTTTAATGCTAGACAGTGTTTTATATAGTCTGTGCCTGTTTTTATGAAAGCTGCATAAATCCACGCCGTTCTATTAAATGTTGTTTCATAATTAAATAGCCTTCCAATAGGTTGAAGCTTAGCTTTGCTACCACCAATCGCACACGCATGCATTAAAACACTCCAACCACAACTTAATTTATGCCTCTATGTTTGATGACCAATTTAACAAGTATTTCAAACAATTGCAGAAATGTTTGTTTTCTTTTTCTGTCCAAGGGTTCCTTGATCAAAGCTAAATTATCAGACGATGGCCCGAATAATTTCACTCTGCAGACCATTGTCCACAGGACCGCGCCCATAGTTTGACAAATGGTGACCTGCATGCTGCCATATTAAGGCCTTTTACTGTGTGTGTTAGCTGGTTTTCAAGCGGAAGGCTGTAGAAATCTAGCACCCTATTCAACGGGTTAAACTGAAAGAGGTGCCAGCCACAGACACCAGAATGAACGAGTTCACAGTAACGCCCATCAGGCAGTAATACAGTACGTTCTGTGTGCGAGTGTGTGTGTGTGTGTGTGTGTGTGTGTGTGTGTGTGTGTATGTGTGTGTGTGTGTGTGTACATTGTGTGTGTGTGTGTGTGTGTGTGTGTGTGTGTGTGTGTGTGTGCGTGTGTGCGTGCTGTGTGTGTGTGTGTGTGTGTGTGTGCTCTAGATTGAGTCTCTGGACAACTCCGCTCCAGTGGTGGTAGATGTGTGTATCCTAACGTGTGTGTGTGTGTGTGTGTGTGTGTGTGTGTGTGTACATGTGTGTGTGTGTGTGTGTGCGTGTGTGTGCTCTAGATTGAGTCTCTGGACAACTCCGCTCCAGTGGTGGTTGTGCAGAAGACACTGTGGAAGGCGGAGCTTCTTAAAGATGGGCGCTATGGGATCTTCCTCTCATCCAATGAGCTGCAGGCTCAGGACGCCCACTCTGACGACCAACAGCTGCTCTACTACATCATCCGAGCCCCCTACTTCGGCTACCTGGAGAACTCCACCACAGGTGAGAGCCCCTCACCTGACTGACACACACACACACACACACACACACACACACACACACACAATCACACAATATAATCACCTGCTCTACCACATCATCTGAGAGCCCTACAGGTATGAGTCACTCAAACACAAGACATAAGCCCATCAGGTGAGACTGGGACTGGGGGTTAAAGGTCGTGATGTAACCCCATCAGGTGAGATTGGGACTGGGGGTTAAAGGTCGTGATGTAACCCAATCAGGTGAGATTGGGACTGGGGGTTAAAGGTTGTGACGTAAGCCCATCAGGTGAGACTGGGGGTTAAAGGTCATGACGTAACCCCATCAGGTGAGACTGGGACTGGGGGTTAAAGGTTGTGATGTAACCCCATCAGGTGAGATCGGGACTGGGGGTTAAAGGTCAGGTAAGAGCATGTGTTTTGAGTTGGATCTGATTAGTGTGCTGCATGGCATCTGTGTAATGCTGCTGGTTATTGTAGTTCATTTTGAGTTACTAGAGTTTATCTTCACATGAGTTGTATTTATAAGTCAGGAAGTTTTTGTAGTTTTTTGTTGATATGCATGTTTTTACCCTTATAGCAGGTAGTTAAGGCATACTCATGGTATGTAGTGAAGGTGTTGATAAAGGTGCATGTTGTGTGTTTTTACATTTATAGCAGGTAGTTAAGGCCTTAAGTAGTGAAGGTGTTGATAAAGGTGTCGTGTGTTTTTACCCTTATAGCAGGTAGTTAAGGCCTTAAGTAGTGAAGGTGTTGATAAAGGTGTCGTGTGTTTTTACCCTTATAGCAGGTAGTTAAGGCCTTAAGTAGTAAAGGTGTTGATAAAGGTGTCGTGTGTGTCTTCCAGGTGAGTTTGTCCGTGTGCTGTTCTCCCAGAGAGACCTGAGCAGGAGGACCCTCCTCTATGTTATAGACTCCGCCCCGGAGGCTTTGACTGACAGCATGGAGTTCCAGGTGGCTGACCTGCTAGGCAACAGAAGCCCCGCCCACACGTAAGATACTACTGATGTTTGCAGGTAGCTAATAAGTTAGCAATTTAGCAGCTAGTCAGTTAGCTAGGTAGCAGGTAGCTAATCAGTTAGCAAGTTAGCAGTTAGTTAGTCAGCTAGGTAGCAGATAGCTAACAGTTAGTTAACAAGTGTGTTTGACTGCTGTTTGTGATCACTGAACCCCTGTGTTTTCTCTGTGTGTGTGTGTGTGTGTGCGTGCGCGTGTGTGTGTGTGTGTGTGTGTGTGTGTGTGTGTGTGTGTGTGTGTTTGTCTTGTGCAGGCTGGTGTTTAGCTGGTCATCGGTGGGATTTGCCCAGACTGAGTATCACTCCTGTGAGGACCAGGCTAGCGTCCCGCTAGCGCTAACCAGGAAGGGCAACGTGCAGGAGTCGTCTTTCGTCACAGTCAAGGTAACAATGTAATAATGATGTAATGACCTAGCGTTCATGGGCTTCGGAAAAACGTTTTTTTCCAGTGAAAACATCATCATTCCGCATCATTCACATCACGTAATGTGTGAGTCACAGGTCGGAAACTGGGGCTAGATTTTGCTAACAGAGTTGCCCAGTTAGGGGCTCGTCATCACTTTTGTCGTCACGTTGTAGTTCGTTTGTAGTCCATGTGGCCTTTCATGTCCAACAGTTTTAATGTGAACCTGGGAATTTGCCCTTTTTATCACTTGAAAGCTGCATATCTTTCTTTCACGAGCATCTTACACTATATTTTAAGCAAATACAGTTGTTTGTTTAGGATTAGTTGGTGTATGTTTTAACCTTTGTTGTGGCATCCGTGTTTGTCACACATTCCAATGGCAAAGCACATGAACACTTGCTGTGGGAAAAACAAAGTAGCCATGGGGGCGGTCCTTGTCATTCCCAAGTGCCATGAATGCACCATGATGTTGTCCTTCTCTTCTGTATGTATGAGTGCTGGGTCAACGTGTACGTATGAGTGCTGGGTCAACGTCACTGCTAGTTTTAAAACGTGTGCATCCTCCTTGTACACCACGTGTAGTTATTTGGATGAGGTCTGTAGTAAGGTCATGTTTGTTTCCATGATTTCTGATGTTCTGTGATGGTTCTCTGATGTTCTGTGACGGTTCTCTGATGTTCTGTGATGGTTCTCTGATGTTCTGTGACAGTTCTCTGATGGTTCTCCTTTATTCCAGGTGCGAGAGATCTCAGCGGTAGCAGGAAAGGATTTTAAACCCCCTCCTTCCAGCCTCGTACAGTTCGATCCTGGTCAGTACCCTCATTGGTCAATTTAATCCTGTCAGTTACCCTCATTGGTCAATTTAATCCTGTCAGTACCCTCATTGGTCAATTTAATCCTGGTCAGTACCCTCATTGGTGGATTTAATCCTGTCAGTACCTTTATTGGTCAATTAAATCCTGTCAATTTAATCCTGGTCAGTATCCTCATTGGTCAGTTAGAATCTATAAATTCACATATGTGTGTATGTGCGTGCGTGCGTGTGTGTGCATGCGTGCGTGCATGTGTATGTGTGTGTGTGTGTGTATGCGATGCGTGTGTGCGTGCGTGTGTGTGTGTGTGTGTGTGTGTGTGTGTGTGTGCATGTGTGCGTGCGTGTGTGTGTGTGTGTGCATGCGTGTGTGTGTGTGTATGTATGTATGTGTGTGTGTGTGTGCGTGTGTGTGTGTGTGTGTGTGTGTGTGTGTGTGTGTGGCGCGCGTGTGTGTGTAATCAGGCGTGTCCAGTCGTAGCTGGCGGGTGGAGGTGGTGCAGGACCAGCTGGAGGAGGCGGAGGAGGAGATGGAGGTGTCTCTGACCACACCAGTGGGTACCGTGCTGAACCACAACACCAGAGCCCTGCTCAAGATCACAGACACAGGGGGAGGTACACACACACACACACACCCCCACCCAGCCACCCACCCACACACACACACACACACACACACCAGTGGGTACCGTGCTGAACCACAACACCAGAGCCCTGCTGAAGATCACAGACACAGGGGGAGGTACACACACACACACACACACACACACACACACACACACACACACACTTGCCTTGCATGCGCGCGCTCCCTGCAGCACACACACACACACACACGCACGCATGCGCACACACACACACACACACACACACACACACACACACACACACACACCAGTGGGTACCGTGCTGAACCACAACACCAGAGCCCTGCTGAAGATCACAGACACAGGGGGAGGTACACACACACACACACACACACACACACACACACGGATCACCGATATAGCACCTCACCTGAGCTCACCAGTTGTGCTCCCTCTCTCTCCCTCTGTCTCTCTCTCTCCTCTCTCTCTCTCTCTCTCTCTCTCTCTCTCTCTCTCTCTCTCCAGCGGTGCGGGGGCGCTTGGGTCAGAGGGGGTTGCTGGGGGGGTCTCAGGTGGAGCCTAGGCCTGTCCCCAAACACGCCTCCATCCAGGTGGAGACCCTGCCGCTCACCCAGGGTGACGGAGCCGCTCCACACACACACGTGCGGGGCGACGGAGCACCACACAGTGACCCCTCCACCAACAGGAAGAGGCTGAGAACCAGTGGCAATGGCACAAAGGTGAGCTGGTCAGAGGCACTGTGGATGATACAGGTGTGAGAGTGAAGTGTGTTTAGTGTGTGTGTTTAGTGTGTGTGTGTGTGTGTGTGTGTGTGTGTGTGTTTTAAGTGTGTGTTGTGCACTGTACACTGCTGTTTGTGTGTGTGTTGTGTGTTACACTGGTATTAAAAGATGTGTGTGTGTGTGTGTGTGTGTGTGTGGACAGATCCCACCCTCCTCCATGCACAGGAATGGCTCTGAAGTTATCTACACGGTAAGGCTGATGATCTCAGCATCTAAAAACACACACACACACACACACACACACACGTTATTGAGCTCTGTAAGTGTATGTGTTATGTTTACGTTATTGAGTTATTGAGCTCTGTAAGTGTATGCATTATGTTTACGTTATTGAGCTCTGTATGTGTGTGCATTATGTTTACGTTATTGAGCTCTGTATGTGTGTGCGTTATGTTTACGTTATTGAGCTCTGTATGTGTGTGCGTTATGTTTACGTTATTGAGCTCTGTATGTGTGTGCGTTATGTTTACGTTATTGAGCTCTGTATGTGTGTGCGTTATGTTTACGTTATTGAGCTCTGTATGTGTGTGCGTTATGTTTACGTTATTAAGTTATTGTAAGTGTGTGTTGCGTTGTTTCACTGCAGTATCATGCATATGTGTGTGTGTGTGTGTTTCTGCAGTATCATGGCATTGTGTCTGTGTGTGTGTGTGTATGTGTGTGTGTGTTTCTGCAGTATCATGGCATTGTGTGTGTGTGTGTGTGTGTGTGTGTTTCTGCAGTATCATGGCATTGTGTCTGTGTGTGTGTGTGTGTGTGTTTCTGCAGTATCATGGCGTTGTGTCGATGCATGTAGAGGATGCCTCCATCTCTCAGGCCGGACGCAGAGCCAGTGTGCAGGTCACCAACAGGGGGCAGCACTCTGACATCAACACGGCCAACGCTCCACCACACACACCCAAGGACTCGGCACACACACCCAAGGACTCGGCACACACACCCAAAGCCAGAGCGAACACACACAAGGCTCCTGGAGACGGGGCAGACTTGGCTAAAGAACCCAGGAAGTCAGCCTCCGCTAGCCAGAAAGACAACAGCAGACCCCCTCAACAGGTCTGCTATTCTCTCACACTCTCTCAATGGAACTAAATGGAGTAAAGATAACCTAGTGCAGGGGTCTCAAACACCCGGCCCGCGTCCGGCCCGCGACGTATGTCAAAATAATAACGTAATCGGCCCTTGAGACTTTTTTAATTGTGACAAACAGCGATACTGATTAAAATGAGCGATAGTTCAGATGCGGTGACAAATCTCATTTGTAGGCCTACTCTGCTCCACTATGTGCAAGACATCCAGAGCTTCATTCAAACCCAAAATAAATGCATAAAGTTTTTCAGGAAATACTTGTATTACTTGAGAAACACAAAGGCGTGCATTTGTAATGGCGTATGGAGGCCGATGCAGGCCATAGTGTTGCAGAAATTGAAGCAGAAATTAAGCAGAAATAGGCCTACACCAAATGTTGAAAAACGTTTATGTGTGTGATGAAGTCTTAGGTAGGCTATGCTATTCACCTATTCTAAATCTGAAGGAGAATATCCTTTTGGAGATTATGATCGTCGTCTATTGAATGGAGGTGCATCTGTGTCTATCGGCCGATTGTCCACTAAGCATACCATGCTTGTTTAGACCCTCTGCCCAACATAGCTTGGAGGTTGCCGTAGTGTCGTGATGATAGTGTCCGTAATGGGCGTGGTACAGACAGCAGGGCTAGTAGAAATAGGGCTCTAAACTACAAAGTCACCCCTTATTATGATGCAAACTGGTACTCAGATTACCCTTGATAGGAACTGATTTGACCAGAATGCTTTATTGTAGGCCTTGTGGTTTAGAAACCATATACATCTTAGGTGTTGGTATACATCTTAGGTGTTTTCCTGTTAATTTTAATGTGGGTAATATGACAAAAAAGAAAGTAAACCTGCTCAAATATGTTCATCCAGTATTTACTGACAGCTGCATAATTTGAGGTGCTTGCCATCCAGTGGCAAATTAGATGGGTAAATGTATCTCTCTGACCACTTTCAAGCCATGGCCTTTGTTGTATTCTCTGGTTGTTGCGTTGTGTTTTAGTTCTAATGTCTGTATTGAAGATGGTCAATAAAGCTTGACGGCGGGATCAGGATCGGCGATTAGAGGATGATTTATTGTAGAAGGTACAATAATGAATAACAGAACACAGGCTAAGTCTCAAACAGTAAAACTGTGCAGAGTCTAACAGTTTATTGGTTGTTATTAGGAGCGGCTGCTGAGCCTTCCGACAGAAGATGTCCTTGGGTTGCTTCTCGATCCGTCTTCAAGTCAAAACCTAAGACAAAGCCTGTTATACTAAAACATACAAGCGTCCAATCATACCAGCGTGGCAGGTGCCAACCAGTGTACACAACCCGGCCCTGGCCAGATGGAATACTAACCCGAATAGGCGAACAACTGTCTCCCTCGGCCCATGTTATCACCGATGTTCCTCGGATGTTCTAAACATGCGGCCTGTATGACCTTCCTGCTGGTACTGGGCCTAAAGGCACAGTTATGTACAATAATATGGACCTCTCCTGTTGTATACTACACACAGAGGTAACATGTGAACACATCAGAATACAGTAAGAATACCCCAGAATTCTACACCTTTTGAAATTACGATATAAAAATCCAATGGTGTTGCTTTCTTAACCCACGCCTATAGTTTGCCAGGTTTAAAAAAGTTATGAGAGGAAAATATTTTTATTTGGTGTGAAACACACACATACCTGTTTTTATGCTTTTCATTTGTTTTATAATTTGTATTAATATTTATTTTATCATTATTTTATTTATAAGCTAAGGTTGCTAGCACAGGTGTCTAAAACTAGATAAAAAGCTTTGCACTTTCTGTTTGCAGTTTTATGTGGTATTTGAAAAAAGAACATTGCATTTTCAGAAATAGCCGGCCCTCAATCAGATGGCGTTGGCAGAATTGGCCCCAAAGCTCATTTGAGTTTGAGACCCCTGACCTAGGGTCTATTTATGGTAGTTAACAACTTTTCATTGAGAGCACAATTACGTTAATTGGTGGAGTTTTGAGCAAGACCGTTTATTTGCATTATCACTGAATGGGCTTACAGTGATGCTAACCGGGCAGGGTGCCACATCGCTAGTTTATACCACTAACAATGCTCAAAATATAACTACACTTCTGTGGTAGTGTGGTAAGGGGCTCTAGTATTGTAAACTTTGAAAGTGTACAGAGAGATAACAAGACCTGTATCTGCAGGAAGACAATTCCATAGTTCCTGGTCCGGTATTGTCAAATCAGCGGGCATGTTCGATCTTGGAGCGCTGCGCAGATCTGGCTGAATCTTTCAATACAAACATGCCTTACGTCTAGCCAGATCTGCACAGCGCTGATTCAATACAAACATGCCTTACGTCTAGATCTGCACAGCGCTGATTCAATACAAACATGCCTTACGTTTAGATCTGCGCAGTGCTGATTTAATACAAACTATGCCTTATGTCTAGATCTGCGCTGATTCAATACAAACATGCCCCTTCACGTTTAGATCTCGCCCAGTGCTGATTTAATCTAAACATGCTTATACGTCTAGTGAATCTGCACAAGCTGATTCAATACAAACATGCCTTATGTCTAGATCTGCACAGCGCTGATTCAATACAAACATGCCTTACGTTTAGATCTGCGCAGTGCTGATTTAATACAAACATGCCTTACGTCTAGCCAGATCTGCACAGCGCTGATTCAATACAAACATGCCTTATGTCTAGATCTGCACAGCGCTGATTTAATACAAACATGCCTTAAGTTTAGATCTGCGCAGTGCTGATTCAATACAAACATGCCTTACGATTAGCCAGATATACGTAGTGCTGATTAGATCGAACAGCCCTAGCGTTAATGTGACTCTCTGTGTTAATGTTGTGCGTTAATGTGACTCTCTGTGTTAATGTGACTCTCTGTGTTAATGTTGTGTGTTAATGTGACTCTCTGTGTTAATGTGACTCTCTGTGTTAATGTTGTGTGTTAATGTGACTCTCTGTGTTAATGTTGTGTGTTAATGTAACTCTCTGTGTTAATGTGACTCTCTGTGTTAATGTTGTGTGTTAATGTGACTCTCTGTGTTAATGTGACTCTCTGTGTTAATGTGACTCTCTGTGTTAATGTTGTGTGTTAATGTGACTCTCTGTGTTAATGTGACTCTCTGTGTTAATGTTGTGTGTTAATGTGACTCTCTGTGTTAATGTTGTGTGTTAATGTAACTGTGCTAATGCTGTGTGTTAATGTAACTGTGCTAATGCTGTGTGTTAATGTTGTGTGTTAATGTAACTGTGTTAATGTTGTGTGTTAATGTAACTGTGCTAATGCTGTGTGTTAATGTTAACTCTCGTCGTTGTGTTAATGTCAACTGTGCCTAATCCTGTGCCTGCACCCGGGCTGATGGGCTTTCTCAGGGTCCTAAAGCCTGCATGCTAGAGCTGATCATGTGTGTTAATGTGTGTTAATATTGTGTGTTAATGTCAACTTTGCGTCTCAGGGTCCTAAAGCCTGCCCGAGACTGATGGGCTTTCTCAAACATGCCTTAAGTTTAGATCTGCGCAGTGCTGATTTAATACAAACATGCCTTAAGTTTAGATCTGCACAGCGCTGATTCAATACAAACATGCCTTATGTCTAGATCTGCACAGCGCTGATTCAATACAAACATGCCTTACGTTTAGATCTGCGCAGTGCTGATTTAATACAAACATGCCTTATGTCTAGATCTGCACAGCGCTGATTCAATACAAACATGCCTTACGTTTAGATCTGCGCAGTGCTGATTCAATACAAACATGCCTTAAGTTTAGATCTGCGCAGTGCTGATTTAATACAAACATGCCTTAAGTTTAGATCTGCGCAGTGCTGATTTAATACAAACATGCCTTAAGTTTAGATCTGCGCATGTGTGTTAATATTAGTAATTAATCTTGTGTGTTAAACCCTGAAGCCGTCCTCAGGGTCATCAAACCTGCACTTGACTATGTTGGGCTTTCTCCACCTGTGTGGGCAACCAGGACAACTCTCCGCGCTGCAGGGGGTGGCGTGAAATACAGGCCTCAGTGAGGCGACAGGACAATCATACATGTACTTGACTATGTTCATATATGTGCGTGTGTGTGTGTGTGTGTGTGTGTGTGTGTGTGTGTGTGCCCGCATGTGTATGTTCATATACGTGTGTGTGTGTGTGTGTGTGTGTGTGTGTGTGTGTATGTGTGTGTGCACATGTGTATATTCATATACATGTGTGTGTATGTGTGTGTGTGTGTGTGTACATGTGTATATTAATATACGTGTGTGTGTGTGTGTTTGTGTGCAAACATGTGTATGCTCATATACCTATGTGTGCACGTCTGTGTTTGCATGTGTGTGTATATGCACGCATGTGTATGTGTTCGTGTGTGTATGCATGCGCAAACATTTGTATGTTCATATATCTGTGTGTGTGTGTGTGTGTGTGTGTGTGTGTGTGTGTGTGCGTGCGTGTGTGTGGATGTGTCCACTTGTGCTTGTGTGCACACATGTATGTTCATATATCTGCGTGTGTGTGTGCGTCTGTGTGTGTGTGTAGGTGGTGAATGCTCAGAAGTGTCCTCAGGGCTGGACACATCATGGCGGTCACTGTTACCTTCTGAGCAGCGACAAGAAGGACACATGGAGTTCAGCCGCACGCGCATGCAGAGAGAGGTACACACACACACCGCGCCACAACCGCGCTCATGAACCCCTGCGCTTACCTGCCTGCCCGCCATATATGAACCACCCCTGCCTTACCCCTGCATAGCCCCTTCACCTGCCTGCACACAGACACACAGACACACAGACACACAAACACACAGACACACAAACACACACACACAGAAAATGCACTGACCCCAACCCCACGGGTTGAAGCGTGCAGATGTCTGAATGCTGACACACTTATATCCAAAGTGGTATCAATAAAAGGGAGAGGACTCCCATTGGCTCCGTAACCTTTCCTGAGTGCAAACTTTATTTCCTGTGTGTGATTTTTTGAAACGGTGCAGTTTCCATGGGAACCTGGTGAGCGTGCTCTCGAAGGCTGACATGAACTGGCTCTGGGACTTCAGTGGTCGGAAGCCTTTCTGGATCGGTAAACATGACATCACTCACTCATATACACGCACAGATCTTAAAACATTATGACACACACACACACACACACACACACACACACACACACACACACACACTTAATTATTGATCTACAAAAGTGGATAGCATTTACTCACACACACCCCCCACTTGCTGAATTTGATTGATTGAGTGATTGATTGATCAATCCCCAGAAGGGAAACTAGTTTGCTAGCTTGGACAACACACAGCAACAAGACAATGACGTTACAGACACACTATCACTCACACACACACACACACACACACACACACACACACACACACAAGCTCTCAAATACAGTACATGTGGAGTCAAACCCATAGACATAATATACATAGCGCCCGCTTGTCGACCCGCTACTCCTTACTAAGCTGGCCCCGAGATTTGGAGCCGCCATCTTGGACCGGTCATCCCTCCACTCAGTGTAATCTGTTTGGCGGTGAGATGAGCTGTCAGCGCACTTAATTAATCATATCTCACAGAATACCGAACAGATTCTCACGTTTTTTTTTTTTTTTGCTGCAAAAGGTCATACATGTAGCTATGATACAGGAAACATGATTTAGCGTATTTTAATATTCATAGTGGGTTTAACAGTAATAGAATATTCTGATATATGATATAAAGTGACCTGGCGTCCGATATCAAAACTGGGAACATAATCCATGTTTGACAGCATAGACAAAACTAGTTTGATACAAATTTAATGAGTTAAATATAGTTCACAGTTGACAGAAAAGTTCCATCAACAGCATTATTCACAGTCCACAGAAAGGTTCCATAAACATTTAAGTGAGATCAGTGCCATTCAGACATCTGAGGGGTATTCCAAGTAGGCCTATGTGGTTTAGTGACAAACTTGGGTAAATTGACTCAGAATAAGTTGTAAACCTCCCAGTAGAAAAGCTGTATGATACAGGAAACATGGTTGTGTGTATTTTAATATTCATAGTGGGCTTAACAGTAATAGAATATTCTGATATATGATATATTATAAAGTGATGACATCAATATAAAAACTGGGAACATAACTAATCCCGTTTGACAGCATAGACAAAAACTGGTTTGATACAAGTTTTAATGAGTTAAATTTACAGAAAAAAAAAAAATCCATTAACATTTTCAGTTCAGTGCCATCAAAATAAAGTGATGAACAGACATTGGTGTGGCATAAAGGAAATGGAGTAACTGGGTTCAATATCAACAGCATTTGTTAGACAAGTTCCATAAATATTGTAAAGTGCAAGTTTGTAGGTTTGTTTCTGATCCTTAAAAAACAGACATTGGTTTGGCATAGTAAGTGTAACAGTTCATCAAAAAAAAAAAAAAAGGTGACTTGTCACTTGTACAGTGTCAATGGGTTCATCAACAGCATCTGTTATTTACAGTTCACAGAAAAGGTTCCAGCCCCAATGAAGAGATTAAATAAAAAGGAATTAAGAAACATTTTTAGAAACTGCTAAGATCAACCCGTTCATTGCAATCAGTAAAGAATCAGGGGAGTGTGTCTTCACAGGCTCAGTAAGACAGAGTTACCGTCATGCAGTTGGTTCTATGATTTGGACAACTGGTGCATGTCATTTTGTATGTTCCCACCTTGCTAAAATTGCTTGGGTACACTTTGGCTGAGAACAAAAGTGCTTCAGACAGCAGGTGGGCAAATAAGATGGCATATTAAACTGGGTAAACTCCATAAAAGAGGACTGAGTCAACCAGACGATGGGAAAATAGGACACAAGTGGCGAATGCAGGTGATGAAGGTGGAGCTCATAAATCAAACATTCAGTCACAGTGTAGCAGATGCCCTGCAGTACTGCAATGAAGAGCACCTTCCTCAGTTCCAGGGGTGTGAGGAGACCGTTCAGTTCATTCACAGTCTTCTTGAACAAGGCAGTTGTTCTGGAGAGATACAAAATAATAAATAAATGAATGAAAAGGAATTTGAGAGGCATCTTATTCTTGTTAGGGTAAATGACATGTGTTGGGCAAGCTACTTCGAAATTTTAGTGAGCTAAACTATCAGTTACTCTGCCATGAATAAAACACTACACAAAACTACAACCCAGTCAAATGTATTAGTAGCCTAACACAAACACAGCAGTAGGCTAATTCACTACATAGGAAGCTACTTTAAATTGTGCTAATTTCACATGACAAGAAAAGTGTAGCTTGTCTGGCTAAGCTACTTGATAAATAAAGAAGTTGAGCTATTGAAAAGTTACTTTATTCAGGAAATAGTGAGGCTACACACTACACAGCAGGCTACACACCAACACACTTAGCTGTGCTTAGCTAGCGATTGCCCAATAGGCTAGTCTATGCCACTTGTGTAAAATCGCCCGACCAAATCTAGTATGATTTATTTCTACAATAGCCTTCTTGTGTCAGTTGTAATCTAAGTCAGTGTTATGGAATATGACTTATCAAGTCTCAGTTCATAGCCGGGTGAACACCGAGTAAACATAGCCTAGCTAGATGGCTACGATTTTCATACAGTAATATCAAAGATTGCTCCTTCTCAGCTCTCTGGTAATATTCTATTCACAAAATACAACCAATAGATGCGGTTATGTTAAATCTTACTTGTGAAAAGTAAATCCCAGTATGGTCCGCCGATTTGAGAAGGAACATGCTGCACAGTGCTGTCATCTTGTGTCTTCTGCTGCAACGCAACGAGGAGTATGACCGGTCCAAGATGGCGGCCGCATTTCTTGTTTCCAGCAGCCAATGCGGCGTCTATGTATATTATGTCTATGGTCAAACCTCCTTAAACTGTTTATATATGAGCTATGAGCTTCACCTCTGACCTTTGACCCATGACCTCTCGTGCCCCCAGGCCTTAACGACCGCGAGAGCAGGGGCCGCTGGGAGTGGGTGGGCGGCGAGCCGGTCAGCTACACCAACTGGAGGCGGAGCCCGCCCAGGAGCAGGGAGGGAAACAGGAAGTGCGTGCTGGTCTGGAGGCGGAGCAAGTGGCACATCCGTGACTGCAAGAAGGGCAAAGGTCACCGCTACATCTGTTACATCAGAACGTGAGCCCAGCGACCTCTGACCCCGATGACCACACACGCACAGAACACACTCATCAGAACGTGAGCCCAGCGACCTCTGACCCTGATGACCACACACACACACACAACACACTCATCAGAACGTGAGCCCAGCGACCTCTGACCCCGATGACCACACACGCACAGAACACACTCATCAGAACGTGAGCCCAGCGACCTCTGACCCTGATGACCACACACACACACAACACACTCATCAGAACGTGAGCCCAGCGACCTCTGACCCCGATGACCACACACACACACAACACACACTCACTGGCATTTACTCCGCAGCGGTTACTGAAGGTGACCACCCTGGGTCTTACCTGGGTCTTACCCTGGGTCTTACTGAAGGTGACCACCCTGGATCTTACCTCAGAATGTGACCCCTCAACATCACACAGGACAACACACCGCTACGTGACCGTTAACAACACACCGCTACGTGACCGTTAACTCTCTAAACTCTCCTGTCTCACTCTCATATGACTACAGGACTGTAAACTCTCCTGTCTCACTCTCATGTTCCACTACAGGACTCTAAACTCTCCTGTCTCGCTCTCATGTTCCACTACAGGACTCTAAACTCTCCTGTCTCACTCTCATGTTCCACTACAGGACTCTAAACTCTCCTGTCTCACTCTCATGTTCCACTACAGGACTCTCTAAACTCACCTATCACAGAGTTCCCAAAGGACTGGACAGCCAATATAATGTCCATCCTGTGTCCAAATTGTTACACAACATTTATCAACCATAGAAATGAATACATTTGAATTCAACCTCCCACGTCCTACCACCTTCCATTAATCATTTCAAAGCAGAAAATGTGTGAGAAAACTGCAATTCATTTACTGGTTTGTTTTAAATGGGACACTTGAACTGCTTTACAAAAACAACTCCTGTGTGAGTGTGTCTGGTGCATATTTATTATCCCCAGTGTGTGTTACACCGAGTGTGTGTTATCTCCAGTGTGTGTTATCCCCAATGTGTGTTTCATGGGTCCATGAGGCCAAACACCGCACACACACTTCGCTGTACAGAACTCTGTGTAGAACTGTGTAGATGTCTGTGTTGGTGTGCGGCTCTGTGTATACGTGTGTAGATGTCTGTGTTGGTGTGCGGCTCTGTGTATACGTGTGTAGATGTCTGTGTTGGTGTGTGGCTCTGTGTGTACGTGTGTAGATGTCTGTGTTGGTGTGTGGCTCTGTGTATACGTGTGTAGATGTCTGTGTTGGTGTGCGGCTCTGTGTATGCGTGTGTAGATGTCTGTGTTGGTGTGTGGCTCTGTGTATACGTGTGTAGATGTCTGTGTTGGTGTGCGGCTCTGTGTGTGTAGATGTCTGTGTTGGTGTGCGGCTCTGTGTGTGTAGATGTCTGTGTTGGTGTGCGGCTCTGTGTGTGTAGATGGATGTTTCATATCTGTCGTCTGGACTGAACCCTGAAAAGAACACTGTTTCTGCCACTGCTTCTTTTGTTACAGACCCACACACACACACACACACACACACACACTCTCAGCCAGCGGCCTCCTTTGTTACTGTGAATTAGCTATCTTTGGGCCGGGACCTGGGACTGTGGCGTGGAATGCCTTCCATTCTTAATGTTTTATATTTTATACATTTTAATACTGTAATTGTTTTTAAAAGATATAAAAGATTTCATGGTAAAACATTTCAAATGTACTCTCCTAATTTAAGCCATTTTAAAATAAAAAATCTTTTAAAATGTATATTTGTTTGGAGATTGAAATTAGTGTGTGTGCTGCATTCACTCTGATCACACAGTGTGAGCACTGTGTGAGTGTGTGTGTATGAGCGCTGTGTGTGTGTATGAGCGCTGTGTGTGTGTGTGCTCTGATCACAGTGTGTGTGTGCGTGTGTGTAAGCGCTCTTTGTGTGTGTGTGTGTGTGTGTATATGAGCACTGTGTGTGTGTATGAGCGCTGTGTGTGTGCGTGTGTAAGCGCTCTGTGTGTGTATGAGCGCTGTGTGTGTGCTCTGATCACACTGCATCAGCATTGATGAAGACCAACTCATTACTACTATATGGCCTTGACACCTCAGCCAGCAGCTGGCCCAGTGGATATCCAGTCTCTGCACAGGGACTGAAGCTAAGCAGGTGAGAGTGCGGACAGCACCTGGATGGGAGACCTCCTGGGGAAACCAAGTGGCTGCTGGAAGTGGTGTTGTGGAGCCAGTAGGGGGCAGTCTTCCCTCCCTCTGGTCAGACAATCCCGATGCCCCGGTACAGTGACAGGGACTGTGCTGTAGGAGATGCCGTCCTTCGGAAGAGACGTTAAACCTGCTCCTGACTCACTGGTCACTTGCAATGAGAGGTCATAGAACAGCCCGTCGCAGAGACTAGGGGCTCCCTGGTGTCCAGGCTCATTGGCCAACCTGGCTCATTCCACCTGGGCACCTCATCATCCCCCAACCCCTCCTGTGATGGCTGATTGATTTCCTCATTCTTCACCTCAAGATAGTGCTGCTGTGCCATAAACACATGGGCCTGGGCCTGGGCCTGGGCCCCCCACCCCCTACACATCAATGTCATGTGACCCAGCATCATAGAAAAAGGTCAGTTTGACTGACTTATTTTTGCCAAATAACATGAAACCATATGTATGATTACATAAAATATTTTATTAAACAGCTGTTGATCAATAAAAATGAAATTAGTCATACAAAAGCATCTAAAAAGGTACACATTTTTACAAATGGTAACACCTATTTTAAATCATCTTTCCATAGAAAATAAGGCACTGTCCAGTGTCATTTGGGGCTACATACAAAACATACTGAACAAAAATAAAATATGCCACATATACAGCAAAAGTCCAACTAGCCGAGGGACAGACCCTACAAATGTACACCTGTCCCAAAAGAGACGGACACCTCTAGAGTTCAAAGGTAATCAGACATGCCTAGAGTTTAAAAGATCAGACATGCCTAGATCATTTACAGATCAGAAAAAACTTTAGAATCAGATCATCTTCTGCAGAGAGAGGAAAGACTTTAGAATCAGATCAGATCATCCTCTGCACAGAGAGGAAAGACTTTAGAATCAGATCATCTTCTGCACAGAGAGGAAAGACTTTAGAATCGGATCAGATCATCTTCTGCACAGAGAGGAAAGACTTCAGGACGGGACTGAACCGAAGCGTGGGGGTGAAGGGTGCCGAGCGGTTTAGGTTCTCGCGTGGCGGTTCTTGGGGGGTGCCGAGCGGTTTAGGTTCTCGTGTGGCGGTTCTTGGGGGATGCAGAGCGGTTTAGGTTCTCGCGTGGCGGAGTGTAACGTTTCAAAGTTGGTTGTGATTTGTTTCAATCACCGTAATCTCAACAAGCTCTTAAATAATCTCACTGCTGACGGAACTGGACAAAGTGACGCAGGCGGTGTGTGAAGATCTCTTCCTTGGCGCTGTGCAAATGTCCTGGTAACACATTCATCATCTCTGTGTGTGTGTGTGTGTTCACAGGAAGCCATGCTCGTCCAGACCTTTAAAGGACACTGGGTTCCACTTCACCGCTGCCTTGTTGCTGGTGTAGCCTAGAACACATGGAACAGTAGCATCATATACTAGAACACATTAAACAGTAAC
Organism: Alosa alosa; assembly: GCF_017589495.1. Taxonomy (NCBI): domain Eukaryota; kingdom Metazoa; phylum Chordata; class Actinopteri; order Clupeiformes; family Clupeidae; genus Alosa; species Alosa alosa. The sequence goes on along the minus strand of NC_063212.1, from coordinate 26,806,517 downwards.
ATCACATGTTATAATGGAACACAAAGAAGAGCAGCATCACATGTTCTACTGGCACAGACAGAGAGGAGAGAAGAGAGAGAGAGAGATGGGAGGATTCCTACATGCTTTACCGGTGTGTGTGTGTGTGTGTGTGTGTGTGTGTGTGTGTAAGTATAGTAAGTATATGAAGGGTTCAGATGCAAAAGCCTCTAAATGCCACCTATGTCAAAAATGAGATAAAGATGGTGAGGGGATGCTCTTCACACATAGTATACGCTAAACAAATAATTTAACTTCTAAACCCACTAAATACCACTATCTTCCTGGTCTGAAATATCGATTTATAGGCAAAAACCTATAGGAGCCTGAATTTAAATGCTCATTTAAAAGAAAAGTGGTCAGACGGATTTAGAGGGTTTTGCATCTGAACTCTTCATATATACTCTTTTGATCCCGTAAGGGAAATTTGGTCTCTGCATTTATCCCAATCTGTAAATTAGTGAAACACATTCAGCACACAGTAAACACACAGTGAGGTGAAGCACACACTAATCCCGGCGCAGTGAGCTGCCTGCATCAACAGCAGCTCGGGGAGCAGTGAGGGGTTAGGTGCCTTGCTCAAGGGCACTTCAGCCGTGCCTACTGGTCGGGGTTCAAACCGGCAACCCTCCGGTTACAAGTCCGAAGCGCTAACCAGTAGGCCACGGCTGCCCCTCATTGTGTGTGTGTGTGTGTGTGTGTGTGTGTACCTGCTTCAGGTTTGGGTCTGACAGAGTCAGACGGCTGCGTCTCTGAGGGGGTGGGGCTTGCCTCCTCCCCGTGGTCACTCTCCCCTGACGAGCTTGGCTCCTCCCCCTGGGCGTCGGCCATCATGTAGAGGGCCGGCCTGCGCTTGTGGTATTTGGCGCGGTAGGTGTCCGTCATGCACGTATCCACGGAGAAGTAGGTGGTGGGCTGGGCCGTGGGGGGGGCGGGGTCTGGGGCGGCCGCATGGCCGCGTGTGTGAGGGTGTGTGTGTGGTGAGGCGTCCTGCCGCTCCTCGTCCCCCTCGCTGGCCGACTGCTCCGTCCTCTCCGGGTCAGAACCAGAACCGGACCGCCAGCTGCCGTCAGACGAGGGGGGGCGTGGCTCCGGCACCTCAGACTCCGCCCATCGCCCGTTCCGGTTGATCCGGTCCAATCGTGGGGAGAGGGGGAGTGGCTTAGGTTGAGTAGGAGGCGGGGCCGGGGAGTGGTGCGAGGAGGAGGAGGAGGAAGAGGAGGAGGCGTGTCGCTGGACGAGGGGAACCGCGTCATCGTTGCCATAGCGACGCAGGACGTCGTCGTAGCGCAGCAGTGCGTCATCCAGCTCGGAGGAGGGACCGGTCAGCTCGTCGGAACTGTTGCACTCGGAGCTGCTGGTCTTGGGCAGAGGCAGCACCTCCCCCTCCAGCTCTGCACCTCGGGGGGTGTACCGGAACGCTCGCTGCCTGGGGAAGGACACACACACACACACAGCAGAGCAGAACAGTGAGAACACACACACACACACACACACACACACACACACACAGCAGAGCAGAACAGTGAGAATAAACACATACACACACAGCAGAGCAGAACAGTGAGAACACACACACACACACACACACACACACACACACACACACACACACACACACACACACAGCAAAGCAGAACAGTGAGAATAAACACACACACACACACACAGCAGAGCAGAACAGTGAGAATAAACACACACACACACACATCTCACCTGTGCAGGCTGGGACTGGACTGAAGGTCATGTGATTTCACAGTATGCTGACCTGCAGACAGAGGATGATGGAAGTGAAGAAATACGTTATAGTCAGACTAAATACGATGATAATGCGTTATAGTCAGACTAAATACGATGATAATGCGTTATAGTCAGACTAAATACGATGCGTTATAGTCAGACTAAATACGATGATAATGCGTTATAGTCAGACTAAATCACGATGATAATCGTTATAGTCAGACTAAATACGCGTTATAGTCAGACTAAATCGATGATAATGCGTTATAGTCAGATTAAATCACGATGATAATGCGTTATAGTCAGACTAAATACAATGATAATGCGTTATAGTCAGACTAAATACGATGATAATGCGTTATAGTCAGACTAAATACGATGCGTTATAGTCAGACTAAATACGATGATAATGCGTTATAGTCAGACTCAGACTAAATACGATGATAATGCGTTATAGTCAGACTAAATACGATGCGTTATAGTCAGACAAAATACGATGATAATGCGTTATAGTCAGACTTAATACGATGATAATGCGTTATAGTCAGACTAAATACGATGCGTTATAGTCAGACTAAATACGATGCGTTATAGTCAGACTAAATACGATGCGTTATAGTCAGACTAAATACGATAATGCGTTATAGACTAAATACGATGCGTTATAGTCAGACTAAATACGATGATAATGCGTTATAGTCAGACTAAATACGATGATAATACGTTATAGTCAGACTAAATACGATGATAATGCGTTATAGTCAGACTAAATACGAGATGAAGAAATGCGTTATAGTCAGACTAAATACGAGATTGTATGCTTAGAAGCTGACGTTGCAGGTGAAGAAATGCGCTTTAGTCAGACTAAATACGAGATTGTATGCTTAGAAGCTGATGTTGCAGGCGGACCCGCATCTGATTACTTTACGACCCTTCTCAATGAGCCCCCTTTGTGATGTCATAGAGAGAAAAATACGTTTAACATTTTTAACCCCCTATTTCTCAAAAAGTATAAACTTTTCAAAAAATCTGAAATGATAACTCTCTTGCCCAATTCCAGACCTACACAATGGCTATTTCAACATGTCTGTACGTTAGGTAGTTAGAGCCCCATTCATTTTTGAAAAGGTAAAAAGAAAAGGTTATAATAAGAAGAAGCAGCAAGAAGATTTCAAGATTCCATCCACTAAAACCAGCGCTGCAGGCTGAGCATCTGTTCAGTGCATGTCTACCGAGTGGCCACCAGGGGGCCCTACAGCTCCACCATGTCCAGCAGTATGACGCTCATACAACACGGCTTGTGGGATGAGTGAGCGTCTGAGCGTGTGTGTGTGTGTGTGTGTGTGTGTGTGTGTGTGTGTGTGTGTGTGTGTGTGTGTGTGTGTGTGGACATTCCCCTGTGCCTACACTAAACACTAAATGAGTATGAATCAGGGACTGCTCAGCATCAGTTCAGGCAATCACACACACACACACACACACACACACACACACACACACACACACACTAGATCAAGCACTTACAGTTCAGGTCAGTGAAGGCTGGTGGACACAACATATTCCGCAGTTACACACAGTTCAGATAGAACACACACAGTTTAGATGGAACACACAGTTCAGATGGAACACAGTTCTTTTCTCATCAAATATGCTGACTAAGGGGCCGGAATGTACACACACACACACACACACACCGTTTGGGGTTCCTCTGATGCAGCACAAATGCGAACACACTTGCATGTGGATGTGTGGATCTGCTACTAGCTGTATGCCAGAGTGCATCTGTCTATATATGCAAAACAGGTCAACATCTTTGTGTGTGTGTGTGTGTGTGTGTGTGTGTGTGTGTGTGTGTGTGTTTGTATTAATGCAAGCCTCTAAGACAGAGCAAAAGAGAGTGGTGCGTCAGCACTCTCGCCCCCTTCCCCTCTCCCTCCCTCCCTTCCCCTCTCTCCCCCCCCCCCCTTCCCCTCTCTCCCCCCCCCCCCTTCCCCTCTCTCTCCATCCCTCTCTCCCCCCCTTCCCTCTCTCCCCCCTCTCTCATCCCCCCCCCCTCTCTCCATCCCTCTCTCCCCCCTTCCCCTCTCTCCCCCTCTCTCTCCATCCCTCTCCCCCTCTCTCTCCATCCCTCCCTCTCCCCTCTCTCTCCATCCCTCTTCCCCCTCTCTCTCTCCATCCCTCCCCCCCCTCTCCCCCTCTCTCTCTCCCCCCTCTCTCTCTCACATCCCTCTTTCCATCTCCCTCTCTTTGTCTGTGTGATGTTTTCAGGAGGGCATTAGCGTCTAAATCCGCTCCTCCAGCACGCAATTATCAGCGGATTGGCCGAGCGAGCCCCTCACACACACACACACACACACACACACACACACACACACACACACACACTAAGCTCCTAAGCCTCTCCAGTGCCTCTAGCCAGCGGACGCCACTGCAATGTTGGCAAGCAGCAATAACTATATCAATACCAAAGCAAAACAAAGCAGCAGCTTGCCAGGCCTGCTGCACACACACACACACACACACACACACACACACACATACAACCCGCATCCTTGCGTGAACTTACACAGCCCTAAGGATGCTTGGATTTCATGAAGTAGTGGGTTTAAAGAGAAGACTGAAGCAGTCATCACACACACACACACACACGTGAGATGCCCGAGTGTGGCATATTGGCACGTGGGAGTGTGTGTGTTGGCAGAGCAGATGTGGAAGCTGCAGCTAACAGAGAGAGACACATGTTGCGTAAAGGCTGCGTGTCAGAGCTGCAGACGCGGTTCCCGCGGTTTGGTCCCAGTTAGCGGAGTCTCTCCAGCACCTCCACAGCTCTGGGGCAGAACATGGGTATTTAGAATCGACTAGCCGTCGCCATGCATATCTCCACAGCTCTGGGGCAGAACAGGGGTATTTAGAATCGATTAGCCGTCGCCATGCATATCTCTCAGAGATATCAGCGGGAGAGGGCCAGGCAGAGCCGTTCTCCGAGCAGAGCTCTCATCTTGCTGCCGTGTTCACGGAACTGCGTCAAATGTAATATCTTTGGATATTATGAGCGCCTAAGTGGAACTTCTGCAGTGAAACTTCTGGGTATTTTTAAAGTCATATTCAAGATTCTTTTGATGTGTCTGTCTGTGTATGTGCTCAAGTTATATATATATATATATATATATATATATATATATATATATATATATATATATATATATATATATATATATATATATGAATATGAGAGAGAGAGAGAGAGAGCATATGTGTGTGTCAGCTCTAGTTAAAATAGGAGACTTGCTGAGTCATAAATCAGATAGGTGGCAAACTACAAATAGGACAGTGACATCACACTTGGCACAACAGCTGAAAAGCGCACACACACACACAGACACACACACCTGTTCTCTGGTTTGTTGAGCTACAGGAAAGATGAACCATGATCAAAAATAAATGAAATTTCCTAGAGTAGACATTGATCTTCTGAAATGCAGCATCCCACACACACACACACCGAGCTTTTTCTATAGCTCTGCTTCTCTGTAACATTGAACATGGCCTCTTCCCTGAATGAGGAGAGGAGTACTGGTTACGGACCGTCAAGAACGTTCATGAGCCAACAATGGCCGTCGCCATGACACTTGTCCTCAGAAATCCGCTTGACTATGTCCAACTCAAGTGGTGTTGTACTGAACTTAACGTGATGATAAGTTCAGTACAACACCGTTTCAGGCTCTGTGTCTTAATGGTTTTGTACTGAACTTAATGTGATGGACACAGAGCCTGAAACGGTGTTGTACTGAACTTAACGTGATGATAGACACAGAGCCTGACATGTCCTAAGCACGTCCTCAACCTCAATAGAAGTCAAACTATACTGATCTCTCCCTATAGAGACTAACATACACATACCTAACATACACTACATTTACATGTATAGATTTAGAAGACACTTTCATCTAAAGTGACTTTCATTTGTTAACTATATTAGCAGAGCCATTGTGGTCAGAGAAACTGGGAGTTAAGCACTTTGCTCAAGGGCTCAATGGTGGAAGCCGGGAATTGAACCCACATATTCAATTTGCAATTTTAAAAGGACACACACAGTAGAATAGTGACTACATCCAGTGTTTCCCATACATTGACTAATCTGTGGCGGTGCGCCATTAAATCAAAATAGGCCGCCACAGATGAATATTCTAGGTTTAATTTAATTTAAATTAAATATAAGGTCAAATCCTTGCATTGCCATTGAGCTGCGCTTTTTACGCGACGCAGCCTTTCCTTGCCCCGCTCTCTCAGAGTAGCTGCTCCTCCCCTCTGCATGTGCATTTAACAAAATATTCACGATTGTTGAAGGATTGTTGTTGCCACATAGAAGCATTGCATAGAAGACGTCTGGCTAAAATTGCTATTAAATCCGTTTAATAAATCCGTCCACTAAACATTCAGTTTGTTTAAATACTAAATGAGTTTGTTTAAATACAAGATGGTGTTTTAAAACCGCAGTAGGCCTACCAGAATGTGTTAACAGAAACCCTGCTATATATACACATCAACACTAAGAACCCTGCTATATATACATTAACACTAAGAACCCTGCTATATATACATAAACACTAAGAACCCTGCTATATATATACATTAACACTAAGAACCCTGATATATATACATCAACACTAAGAACCCTGATATATATACATCAACATTAAGAACCCTGATATATATACATCAACACTAAGAACCCTGATATACATCAACACTAAGAAACCTGATATATATATATATACACATCAACACTAAGCCTAACACTCTCCTGGTGTGTTTTAACTCTAGGTCTACAGCATGTATTAACACTATCCCCATGTGTTTTAACTCTAAACATACAGCATGTATCAACATTATGTCAGTGTGTTTTAACTCTAAGCCTGCATATTAACACCATCTCTACATGTTTTAACTCGAAGCCTGCATATTAACACCAACTCTACATGTTTTAACTCTAAGCCTGCATATTAACACTAACTCTAAGCCTACAGTGTTTTTAACACCAACCTGACAGAACCTGAACCTGTGAACCTGTCTCGTTTATTAACGCTATGGCAACAGTGTTCCTCATCAGCAGCTCTAGAGGCTTTGCCCGGCCCTTCTACATGGGTTGGGGCTCATTTGAATCGGTGTCGGATTACAGATCAGAGGAGCACAACACTCCATGTATTGATGCCTAAAAATAAACATTTTCCATCTGGAAACCTGAGCATTTGGGAATGTGTGTGTGTGTAAGATAGTAAGTCAATGTCCGGTCAAAGAACGATCTCCCTAACACACACACTAATCCTATTCCTTCCTCCTTTACACACACACACATTCTCTCCCTAATATACACACACACACACCATCTCCCTACCTACACACACACACACACACACACACACACACACACACACACCCTACCCCCTCTCTCCACTCTGGGACAGCGTGAGATTGCACATTATGAAGAGACTGTCTGGGTGTGGTTCCCCTGGCTCTGAACAGTTGACCATAAGCAGATATTCATCTCCACGGTCCCTGTAGAACCAGGGATTAAACACAGCATCACCGCCTTCATATCCGAACAAGAGTATATGATCTGGACTGAGGTGGGCACTAGTGATTGAAACCAGTAGAGATCAAACTAACAGTTATCACTCCAAAATTACACACATACAGTTATCACTCCAAAATTACACACATAGTTAACACGCACACACAAAGTTCCATACTAACAGTTATCACTCCAAAGTTCCAAACTAACAGTTAACACTCCAAAGTTCCACACTAACAGTTAACACTCCAAAGTTCCACACATAAGGGATAATGTATAGAACGCAGGTCATTATTGGGAAAATAAGTCCCGACAGGGCGAACCGGACCCCGACGCGCAGCCACGATGTGACTCTTTAGCCTACGTAGGCTATAGCCTATTTGTTACCATTTCATCGTGGCTTTTGGTGAGAAACAAATAGTTCTACAACAGCACACACTGAACTTGAATCAAACATTCTTTAGAACACAGTTGATCAACCGTCTGCTTTCACTTTTGAATGAAGTTCCAGTATGAAAGACGTGAAATAGAAGCACAAAGCTCATTTTCCTTGACAGCGAACTGTTATACTTAGCAACGGTCTGTTATTGAGAATTAGCAGACCGCCGAACATTAGGAAGGCCCATTCAAGTGAATGGAGCATTCTGCAGCATTATGAAGAGCCGTGTAATAACAACAGTTAACAGCAGAGCCATATAAAGGTAGAGTTGCGACAACTCCATTGTTCCATTTTTTTCCAACAATGGCAGCTAATGGAAGCCTCAAATAGTTCCCGGAAGTTAACAATTAATAATAGCAGCAGTGCAGTTACAGCAGTATAGACTGTTTGTAGCCAACATTTCAGACTCAGATTTACATTCCTTTGCCTCATCCGAATAATAATAATAACAGTAATAGTAGTAAAGTAATAGTAGGCCATCAATAGCCTAATTATAATAATAAACGATTTATGTATCGACTATGACTTTTCTGTTGCTCAGTCAAATAAATTAAAAAGAGGCTAAAGCCCAATAAATGTGCCACACGTAATAGCGAATAGATACCCCTTGCCTATCCCATTTAAATTAGGCAGCACTACACCACCACGAACAAGCGGTCATTAAGTTTTTGGCGTTTAGTAGGCCTACAACTTTTATGACGTTACGTTTCTTGGGCATTTAGCTTCACCATCCGCCAAGTTGTAACATATGCTAATGCTCATCTAGGCTATGGATTTAAGTGGCTTAAAGGTAGCAAAAGTGGGATATAGTGTAACTGCTTCCCCAAAACAATTCCTCCATAACTGTGTATTTAATCGTTTGATATGTGGATAACTTTCAGTGGACTAAACAAAAGGTAAATATTTTGTTATCACAAGGCTAGCTGGTTTGTTATATGGCGAAGCATATAGCCAACTTTGTTTGCAGCAGTGATGCTGAGTTTGTTGTTAACATTGTTGGTAACTGTCAGGGAATTTAACCCCAACAGATACAAGAACCAGGGTTTCCGTTGTCCGGTAATTACCGGACATGGGCCGGAAAAAAAATGAAATGTCCGACCAAATTAAATCTCTCCGGTCAAATTGTCCGATTGAAATTGGCTAATAATCCCGTCCCCCTAACGCAATCTTTGAATTTGAGAATAAGCCTTAAAATGTAAGCCTATATTAAAGCAATACGTCCTGGCAATGTTTTTAAATGTAGGCCTATAGGCTCTACCGTTTGAAAGCTATTAAACAACACGCATAGCCTATGCTGCATTTCAAATAGGAAACATTTCAAATAGGAAGCGCACTCTTAAAACGTCCATGTTAAACAACGAACAAATGAGTGAGGCGGTTCAAACATGGCCAGGCCCAGGCAGACTAGCCTTAAAAGTTTTTTCAGAGGCCAGACGCGATGGATGATGATAAATTGGTAACGTATGAAGCCTCAGATGTCCGGTCAACTCCACCACCACCAGATAAAAAGCATAAGTGTCGGGCATATCTATCGGAATCATGACGTTGGAAGTGGAGTTGCGGCCGCTCCAAGACAGTCATTCTCCGTGTACACTGGACATGCAACTGTATTCTGTACCCAAAGCATACAGCCAGTAGGCCTATGCTTTCTCTGTCTATGATCATTGAGCCGCGGACCGAAAGAAAAAGAAACTATACATTTCCCAGAATAGGAAATATTTCTTAATTTATTGTTATCAAATAAAGAGACATAGCCTTAGGGGGGTAGTGGTGTGAGCTCATTCTTGTGTGTGCGATCTGTGCAAGTTAAACAGTGGAACAGCAACAAACAACGTAGCCTTTTTAAAACAATGAACGAAGCGGACTCTTGCTGTCCATGAAAACATAGATAGGCCTACTGGCTAGATCTTGTTAGGCATGTTTACTTTAGGCTATGGACGTGTTGCATTCTATTCAGCCTGATTATGTCATTCTTTAAGCTACATAGCCTGTCTCCAGTTTTCCTCAACTTGACTAGGTAATTAAGAAGCGATAATAGGACATTTGACCGGCATATCATCAAAATGTCCGGAAAATGAAACCTCTGCCGGTCACTTTGACCGGCACTCAGACAAGAACCACAACACGTAGTATGGCTTTGCCCACAAACTCTGGTACCAAGAGGAGAGCCTGCTAATGTAAGGAAGAATTCCTCACACCATCAGTCTCTGACTGCAGCCCAAAAGCTGTGTCTTTATTGTACAGATGCACACAGAAAATAGGAAGCAAGACATAACGACTTCATTGTGACATACTCTTATCTCACCCACACACACACACAGACAGGGTGCAGTTCCTGTCTGTCTGGGTGCACACCTACAGTAACTTGTACTCTCTGTTCTTAGAACTCAGCACAACAACATTTAACTTGAACTCTCTGTTCTTAGAACTCAGCACAACAATATTTCTGCTTACACAAATTGTTATACAATGATAATAATAATTTCCTTACAGTAACGTAAACGTTTCTTCAGTTAGGAGCAATAGCCTATTGTTTTTTTATATGTCGCATTCATTTTCATTGGCAAAAGCTAGCCTAATATGCATGAGAACCTATATAGATGTGAGGAAGCTGCAGGTGTTAGCATCAGCACGGTCATATTAACACAGCAGGCACTAGCCCAGTGAAGGATTGTGTAAACCCCATCCTCAGAAACCAGTTTCAAACCAAGCTTGCGCTGATATGCATGATCAATGATCAAATTGTTATTTTCTGATGAGCACAACCATGCAGGTTCTCTGAATCTCAAGCTCTTTAGCCTAGCATCTTAATGCTGTATTCGCAGCACGGTGAATGACAAACGGTGGGAAAATGCTGTTGTTTATGAGTTCATAGCCTGGTTATTTATCAAGGACTATCTCACATTTTATATGTTATTATGATCACTCGCATCGCATTACCATGGAGTTACTGTGTAGGTAATGCTACGGTTAACTTAACATGCAATTCAAAACCCAAATAAGGAAGCGGGTGCCGACTGCGCAGCCTGAGTCTCGTCGTAAGGAAGCGGGCTAGTTGAATGGCCTACTCCAGAATAAAGGTGTTTGAGTCGTGACTCACTCGGATCTTTCACCCGTGTCTTTAAATTAACCCACCAGTCACGAGTCTCTAGTATCATTAACTCGGATCAGTTGAGTCCTACTACAATTCAATCTAAAACGATAAGCAGCGCCACACACAAACCTCTTGCAACATTAGCTAGCCTCTTAGCCCTAGCCATCATAGCTGCCAAAAATGTAACAATTTCGTAGGCAACCACCACAATTCCACAAATCAACTCAAGCAACTGAGTGAGCAGGCAGTCCGAGATAACTGGTTAACTTCCCGCAGAGCCGGAAACATTGCAGACTTCGCAGACCATGGGACTCAGATTGAGCCGGCTGAGTAGCAATCCGGGTTAGTCGGATCAGCCGGCCGGTTAGGCTTAACGTTGAGTAATGAAGTCAGTCGAATCAGCCCGGCTACGTTGTCATGAGTGGATCTGGCGAGCCGCAGTAGGCTAGCTCCTCCTCGAGGTGAAAAGCAATTCCACAACAAACGCCATTCTTTCACTTCTGAAATAACATTCAATGTTCTGCATGTAGCCTAGACATAATTAGATTTGGTGTATAGATGTAGCATATTAAAATGCAATTAGGTCGTGCAGACAGTCCGAACTGCACGCTCATGGAGCTGCTTGAGTATCTACCCGGGTCAGTTGAATCAGCCGGGCAGGCCGGTTACGTTGTCATGAGTGGATCTTTAGAGCAGCGAGTAACTCCTCGTCAAGGTGAAAAACAAATCCACAACAAAAGCCATGCTTTCACTTCTGAAATAACATATGTTCTGCACGCATAGCCTACTTTAAAATGCAATTAGGTCGTGAAGACAGTCTGAAACATTGCAAGCTCTGTATGGAGTTGCTTGAGTAGGCTAGCCTACCTGGGTCATTTGGATCAGCCCGGGCGGACCCGGTTATGTTATGTTGTTATGAGTCTGAAGTCAGTCGAATCAGCCCGGCTACATTGTCATGAGTGGAATCTGTAGGCGGCCGAGTAGCCTAGTTTCTACTCGTGTCAAGGTGATAATAATGATAGGCCTAATGAGAATAGTAGTAGTAGTAGTAGTAATAATAATAATAATAATAATAATAACAATAATAATAATTTAGTCACTGCAGGGCATTTCTACGTTCCTGTTTCTATGTCTACATTGAAAGTCAATTGCTTAGGCTAGGTTAAGACAATAAATAAACAGTCTGGCTCAAACTGCTTTCTTTCCCGTGAGTGGGTGGAGGTTTTGATGCGATTATATTAGGCTATTTTATATTATATTATATTATATTATATTATATTATATTATATTAGGCTACCTAACAGTATAGCTATGATTAATAATAATATTAGTTGCCTAGTATTAGCAGCCTATAATACTTATTAGAATAGATTCCTAGTAGCCTACTATTAGTAGCCTATATAGTAGTGGTAATAAACATTGTAGCAGAGTAGCATTAGACCTAGGCAAACTTTTCTATTGTTAACAAAACAACAACAAATAATTAATTATTATAATATAGCCTACCCTCTCTGTCAATAAGATCAAAGTTTCTGAACATGAGCACCAAAAAGATGAACAATGTTTGGATGCACTTTGACCAGGAAAGCAAAACTCTAAAGGCTAAATGCAAGTACTGCAAAAACCTGGTTTCAAATCATGGAGGATCCACATCCAAGAAGGCACTTAACGAAATGAAGCACCCCACTGCACTGCTTGAACGTAGGACTGAATTTCTTTGCGATTTAACAATACTGACTCAAGTGACTCATTCAACCCGGATCAGTTTAGTGAGTGACTCAGAATAACCCGGATCCTTAAAAGGAATCGAGTTTGACAGGCCTACTCCAGAACTAGCTGTTGTGAAATTGTTGGGAATTTAATTGATTAACACATCACATAAACTGTTATTGAGTGTTGTTGATACACTGAACTTGTGCCCTCGGAACCAAATCTGACAGTAAGCAGCTTTGGAGTTTTGGAAGTAGGCTGCAGGCAGGCAGCTGGCGGATACATAACTGGCATGCGTAAGGTAATGGTAAGGTAAAAGCAACGACCGAAATGCAGTGTTGAAACACGTGAATGAAACGTATTAAATATGCAAACACAGATCCGGTATAAACACTGACACCCCCCCTCCCCGAAAAAAAATCTCCTATTTTTGGAAAGCTAAATGTTGTGATGATGGTATGGTAAATACACTGGAGAGATGTTAGAAAACTTTTTTTTTATTCTCCTGAGACGCTAGCTACTTAAGGTAGTTCGCTCATTGTCTCAGATCAGTGAAGAACTACCAGAGAAAACTTTGGGGAGAAAACTCAAATAAGTTAATGTTAGACTTAGACTAGCTGTGTTACAGTTTCTCGTTGCAAAATTAAAATCTCCATGCGCTTTTGTAGGCTACACGCAGTCTCAAAAACACTGTTTACAGCTCTTGAGTCACGTACTAGGTCATTTTTTTTATAACGATAATTTAGATAGGCCTAGGCTACACTTATGGGGTGGGTGCTATTGCGTTTTCTAAAGAATCTCTCGTCTTGGTTTTGTACAGAAATGAATAAGTGACACATAGGCTACGTAAAAGGGAGAGAAAAAGGTCACCTTCCGATATTTAGCAGGCTACGGTCTGGAATTTAATTTAATATTGTTGTAATGGTAGGATAACTACACAGTTTACACAATAATTACACTGTGTTATACATTTTGTATATCAATGCATTTATTGTCTGTCAATTACCCAATATTGTGGCTCTGTCGCTCATTGAACAGTAGCTTATTTAATGCATTCTAATCCATTGTCAATCACTTCCGGGAACTTTTTGAAGTTTACATGAACCACGTGACCTTAACGAATTTTGAACACCAATTGTCGCAACTCTACCTTTATATGGCTCTGGTTATCAGAAGAAATACTCTTTTCTGATTGGCTGGTGGGGTGGCTATTAATTGTGAATAACAGGACACCGTTCCAGATCAATGCTTATGAATGGTAACTATAACAACCATAGTAGGACGACAGTTGCAGCGCTCTAGAATCTTTGGTTGCAGGCTTCGCAACAATGGAATCAACTGTAAACAAGCTAACTGTCCATGCTATTGAAAGTTGTACAACAAGCTGAACTAGTGAGCTTTTTAAACGGAACTGCGTGTTTCCCTTGACTTACAGTGGCAACCGGGTGATAAGCGGGATAACGGCCTTCGAGGTGTGTCCAGTTATACGGAATTAATGGACTTGGCGGAGGCTGAGCTCTGCGTCGGGGAGTTTTTTGCCCCTCGCCCTCGTCTATTAATTCCGTATAACAGGACACCTTGGCGGCCGTTATCCCTTACTTAACACTCCAAAGTTCCACAATAACAGTTAACACTCCAAAGTTCCACACATAAGGGATAATGTATAGAACGCCGGTCATTATTGGGAAAATAAGTCCCAACAGGGCGAACCGGACCCCGACGCACAGCCACGATGTGACTCTTTAGCCTACGTAGCCTAGGCTTTTGGTGAGAAACAAATAGTTCTACAACAGCACACACTGAACTTGAATCAAACATTCTTTAGAACAGCGGTCCCCAACCACCGGACATTCCTAACCGGGCCGTAGCCTACGACATGAGTTTTAAAAAAAATGCATGCAAACTAAACTCAATTTAATTTGCAATAATGTCACGTTTTTACATGACATAGGCCTATATGCAGTTGTTTGATTGCACGCATGTTTGCATTTTGCAAGGTTTATTTTCTTACGTCTGTCTGTCCCGCCTTCAACACTTTTACATTTTGCCTTCAGCGCTGCGCAGCCTCAGGTCAGCTCACTTCACTTGATCAGTTCTTGGCAAACGATAGTGTCACACGAAGTTAGCTAAACTGCTAGAATGAGCAACAAAAAACAAGCATCTTTAGCAGGTCACTGGCCAGAGTGTTCGAGAGCCGCTGCAGAGATTTCTTACAGAAGAAAAGTCACCGTTACCTGCCCATTTTAGTGATGAGGACTGGGTGTCAAAACTCGCTTACCTGTGTGACATATTCGGGTTGCTTAATGACCTCAACCTGTCACTCCAGGGGAGAATGACGACTGTCTTTAAACTGGCAGATAAAGTCTGCATTTAAAGCCAAGATGCATTTAAAGCCAAGCTTGATTTGTGGGGACGACTAGTGGACCCGGGTGTATATGTTCTAAACAGTAGTGGGGGTTTTGGGAGAGACTGAGGCAGGGCCCTTTCTCTCGCAGCTGGTGCGCGATCACCTTGTATTGTTGCGCTTTCAAATGAGTTTGAGCGTTACTTCCCATCCTCCAAAGATCCACAGCAAACCAATGAGTGGGTCCGCAACCCATTTGTCAATATCCCGAATAGTCCTACCTTGTCAGCGCAGGAGGAAGATCAATTGATCGAAATTGCAAATGACGGTGGTCTTAAGAGAGTGTATGAGGAAACCTCTCTGGCGGGTTTTTGGATCAAAACCAAAGCAGAATATCCCGAGATAGCCGTAAAAGCGTTGAAAACGTTGCTACCATTTCCCACCACGTAGGCTATATCTACGCGAGGCCGGGTTTTCGGCAATGACTGCAACTAAGACCAAATTGCGCAATCGAATTTCAAACACACTGAGGGTGTCACTATCTTCCATCACCCCCAGATGGAACCTTCTTGTTGCAGGGAAACAAGCACAGGGCTCCCACTGATTATATTCGTAATCAGGGACGTGCACAGGGGGGTTGCTCAGGTTGCCCGGGCAACTGCCCATATGGCCTTCTCGACTCTCGATTGCCCTTCCGAGAGGAAAATAAATAAATAAATAAATCGTACAATGGATGCAGAATTTCACGTAGGCCTAGATAAAAAAAAAACCGCGAAGCCTCATTCACTTCCATTCGGGCACGAAAGTGAAAGTCAGTAGGGGAAGGGCAAACTCTGTTTACGTGGCTGAAGCGCTACACGCGACCGGCACCTGAGCTGAGCCTGCATGAGCAGCCTTAGAAGGAGATTGTCGCGAATCCACGTTGTCGGAAAAAGTGAGTTTGTGATGTATAACAAACGAACGATCATCATCAAGTTTTATGAAATGAATTAAAATCTTCATAAATCCAGAGTTTGCCACGTTTGGCCTAAATAATCAGACAGATAGCTCGCAGACAAGCAGCCCGTTACCACATAGCCAGTTTTGGTAGGCATTAGGCCGGGTGTAGGCAAACTGCGGCCCGCACACCAAGCACTTTCATCCGGCCCACCGAGCATTTAATTTGGTTATCAGGCTGCTCGCTATTTTTTTCCTGTGACAGAGACGACATTGGTTAGCTTTATCGCAAACTGCTTTTCACTCTTAGAGAACGTTTATAATGTCAAAACATCATGTTAAATAGAGATGATAGGCCTACTCTTAGTTATCTCCTTTGCAGCAGAACTAACTTGAACATTATGCTACTAGCCTACTGTGCGGCCCGCCGGCCAATTTTCAAAACCCAATGTGTCCCTTGAGCCAAAATGTTTCTCACATTTTGTTTTAGCAAGAATGAATGATGGAAGTAATGCATCACATTAATTATTTTATTCAAAATGGTTAAATGCTTAAATCCTATTCACTATTTTGGGTATTGTTTGAAGCCAAGATGCCCACTGAAAAGAGGCGGATTCAGGAGAGGGAGAGACAATTCAGGGAGGCAGCAAAGGGCAGCACATCACTGCAGGGTTGGCTGCGAAAAAGCCAACCAGCAGGTGAAACAGAAACTTTCTGTGATAAAGATGACATGACACTGTGTAAGCGAATTGATTAATTAATCAGACTCATATTTTAGCCTACTAATGGCAATGTTTCATAATTACATTACATTTAAGATGAGGAGCAGTCACAAGCCTCCAGAAAATGTGGACCAGGAGGCACATAGGGCAGGTAGGCCCAAGTGATGATCACCAAATATGAGATGAGAGGACCATGCTAGAAAGTACAGGGTTAAAGAGCTGCATGCTAAATAATTGTAATGCTAAAACAAAAATAGGCCATCATTTCAAAGCCTGAGCAGAACATAAATACCACTAGTGGGCATTAAAATTATAATGATAATGGCAATAACAATAATATGTAATTGGTCAGATGATGAGCCCACATTTGGAGAAACCTATCAGTGACTTGATAGGATATTGATTGATCGGGATATTGATGTTGGTGATTTTCATGACTCAAGTCATGTTTTTCTGTGTTATTAGTTAAGGTGATTGAGTGCTGTATTTCAGTGTTTTACTTCTATATAGAAGTGTATATATATTTTAATAAAAAATGTTCAGGTCAGAGCAACCGCCCCTCAAAATTCCTGTGCACGTCCCTGTTCGTAATGCACGTTTAGTTCTCATATTTTGTTAAACATGTTCACACTTGATATATGTAGCTTCAAGTTGTTCAATATTCATAGTTCATATTGTTCAATTTTCACTTCTTCAAGTTCACATTTTTCACATGTTTAAGAGTTCGTTACCTTCACTGTTCATGCATAACTGGAGCTAGTTCTTTTCAAGTAATGCATGCATAACGTTGATATTTAAATAGTTTAATGGCTGTGTATAGGTAGATATTTGACGATAACTGAACATTGGAATGGCTCTAATGTTTGCTAGCAGTTATGCTAAGATTTTTAACTATGCTAACCATGCTACTTAGCTAATGTTTTATAGCAGTGCTAGCAATGCTAACCATGCTACTTAGCTAACATTTTCTAGCAGTTTTGCTAAACATGTTAGCAATGCTAACTATGTTAACCATGTGACTAAGCTAACCTAGCTAATCATGTTTAGTAGTTATGCTAACTAGGCTAACCATGTGACTTAGCTAACCTAGCTAATAATTTTTAGTAGTTATGCTGACTATGCTAAGTAGCATGTTAACAATTTTAACATGCTAAGTATGCTAACCATATGACTTAGCTAACCTAGCTAATCATTTTTATCAGTTTTGCTAAAAAATGCTAACAATGCTAACCATGCTAACTAGCTACAGTGAGTAGGAGTCATAGTTGATGACAAGTGTTGACATAGTTGATGACAAGTTAAAAGTTGTTGATAGACAGCTAGTTTAATAGATAGTTTAATAATAGTTTAAAAGTAGACCGTTTTAAAAGTTGAATGTAAAAAGTTCAGTAGTTTAATGGGTTACATTGTTTAACAGTGGATTATTGTAGTGAGGATTTTTATTTTGAAACAATTTTGGGCAGAGGAAGCAGTTGAATAGGATGTGTAGTCTTAATTGACCCAGATTGTATGCTTAAAGCCTGAGGCTGCAGGTGGCCTGAACACCTGCCATAGGATTCTAATTGCTTAATGGCCGTATTATGATGTCATAATCGGCAATGTTAAGTCTACGGGGATTTTTAAAAAGTTTTTCTTTAATAGTTTAAAAAGTTTTCAAAGTTGAAAAGTCATACCAACCCGATCTGTTTGAAGACCTACGTTACAAAGTTTGAATGAAGTTTCTAAGTTAAACTGTTCAAGAGAAATGTGTGCGGAAAAAGTGGTAAGCAGAATAATAATAAGAAGCAGAAGAACAGTACAGTGCATTTTCATGCCCTGTAATAATAACAGTAATAGTAGTAAAGTAATAGTAGGCTATCAATAGCCTAATTATAATAATAAACTATTTATGTATCGACTATGACTTTTCTGTTGCTCAGTCTTTATCAGTTCCTCATCAAACTAGATGCACCGCATAGCGGTACAAAATATGACCGCCGCTCAGTCCTGTACATCCTTTCCGCGAAAATAAATCACACTAATCAATTTGTCTCCATCTTTTACTCCATCCCCCACTCTTGAAACTTTTGTGTATGCTTGTTTGGCATGCCTGTGTGTGTGTGTGTGTGTGTGTGTGTGTGTGTGTGTGTGTGTGTGTGTGTGCAGCTGCACAGAAAGTAGCCTACTGGCACTGAAAAGGTGAATAGATTGTAGAATAGCCAAAGAAGTTGTAGCATTGTTATAAAACCTTTACAATCTCTAAACAATCACAAGTAGGGCAGTTCATCACAGTTCATCCATTGCAACTGGATTGATGAAAGGTCACTTACACCTGTAGGCTACATTGTATTTGGGAAAAGCAAAAGGTATCAGCATAATGTTATATTTTTTTTATATGTATGTATGTATGCATGTATGTATTTATTAATAAACAAAAGCATCTCTGTCAGTTCCATGCCGTTTTCAACAGCTATCAAAAACAAAGGTCATTTTTGGATAGATGGATTTTTTGTTAATGTTCCTTCTTCTGCATAAGATTTTAGTCATCTTTAGTTCATGTGATACTTTATTGTCAATGCACAAATTAAGTAACAGTAGTCTGAAACGAAATGCTGTTTTACATCTAACCAGTGGTGCAAATAACTGACATGTCCAAATGGGCCTTGATGAAATACGTCGCTAGACTGTTCATACACATTTTAACGGGCCAAAGTTGAAGAGCTGTTGTCCTTTGTTGTTCGTGCAAATATAGGCTGATTCATGTTCCCTTGCATTGTGTAACTGAGGTCCATGGCTTGTCTGGCTTTCATCAGACCAAGCTCAATCTTTTAAGAAATCAAAAAATAAATAGCGGGCATATCAGGCTGGGTTCACCCAGCCTAGTCCATAGGCGCCCGATATTGTTTAATTTTCCGATTGAGATATCCACGCTCTGGTTATTCTAAATGCAAAAATGCATCAGGGAGTTATGACAAAACTGTAAATAACAAACTAGATCCTAATAGAAAGCTGTTAGCTTCCCTAAGCTACAGGTAGGCCTATAAGGTAGGCCTATTTACAACATAAATTGTCTATAGGCTATGCTGGCGACACAAATAAAATCTCCTTTGGAAACCAATGGCTTACACCTTACAGTATCAAGCGGACTTAAACTGCCATATCGCGGCGAAAAAGTTGTAATAAAATTCACGCAGCTCCATGAGTCAAGAAAAGCGAATGAAGTAGCCACTTCTAAATGGGACCCACTACACAGTAGCTTAAGGTGTGTTGCTAAAGCACCCATAATGAAATGAAGGTGTCATTGTTTGGATACTTCACACACACGTGCTTTTTAATCTCACAGACTACAACTACCAAGCTGGAATCAAAGCACATCGATTCCCCTCTCACACCCTGCACGCACTTAAAACAAAAATAAACAGGCGCCTCAGTTTCACGCGATGTATAGGCAAAACTGTATCAGACCGGTGTAACGTTGGTAGATCTTCCATTGCACAGAATGATTTTTGTGGCACTTGCAACAAATGACAGTCGAAAGATACAATTACAGTGCTGCTATCAATTTGCTTGGTATAACCGCATTTATAGTTTTCTACAAATGCAATCAAATTGGCCTCCATCACTCAACCAACACTAACGGTAACATTATTGTACCTAGGTCCTTATTGATATTATAAGATTAACGTACCTGCAGTAAAAACCAAGCATGTCCGATAAACATCCTCAGATTTATTTCGGTTTCAAGAAGAAATGGGAATTACATTTCATGTGAACATCGTCCTATCCTTATTAGACGTTCTCTGCGGTAAACTACAGTGCTTGTAGGAAGCGCCCATTGTTTTTCCAACCCACTTTTAACTTCCAACAAAATTACGTCTCACTGCAACGATGCGCCATTTAGTGGACAAACGACTACTTATCGCCAATACTGGAAATGCAGCCATGATCATGATGATGAACATTTGGCTTTCTTTTAATCCTACTGAATTTGTAATTATGTATCGGCCGTTCTAATACCAATAGTATGTGCATACCTGTGTGTGCATGTGTATATGTGTGCACCGCCATCTACAGGCCAATGAGTGTACAGTCACTAAATGTACACATAACCTACATTTTTTTAGACCCCCATGGATGAAATTCTACGAAACTTGGCATACCCCCAGAGAATGCCAGGTCAATCATACACATAAAATTTGGTGCAGTTCTGAACATCTTAACTGAAGATAGCGGCGATTAAAGCAGAATGATATTGCATTTTCATTTTTTACCGGGGGGTGCAAATCACAAATGAGTGATTATGGGCCAGGTTGATGTGGGCCCTTGAGACCAACATACCATAAAAGATTCTTCGGGGGGCCCAGCACGGGGGGAGAGCGGCCCCCGGGGACGAAACGAAATTTTTCCGTAAAAGTCTAGTGGGGCTACATACCCACCAAATTTCATGTGCACCGGTGTTTCGGTGTCCCGGGTATCGTTGACCAAAAATTCAGGAAGTAGATGACGGGGGGGGGGAACTTTGACAATCATTATTCGCTAGCGGCGGTCATAATAAATTAAAAGAGGCTAAAAGCCCAATAAATGTGCCACACGTAATAGCCGAATATAAGATACCCCTTGCCTATCCCATTTCAATTAGGCAGCACTACACCACCACGAACAAGCCGTCATTAAGTTTTTGCGTTTAGTAGGCCTACAACTTTTATGACGTGACGTTTCTTGGGCATTTAGCTTCATCACGTCAAGTTGTAACATATGCGCAATGCTCATCTAGGCTATGGATTTAAGTGGCTTAAAGGTAGCAAAAGTGGGATATAGTGCAACTGCTTCCCCAAAACAATTCCTCCATAACGGTGTATTTAATCGTTTGATATGTGGATAACTTTCAGTGGACTAAACAAAAGGTAAAGATTTTGTTATCACAAGGCTAGCTGGTTTGTTATATGGCGAAGTATATAGCCAACTTTGTTTGCAGCAGTGAAGCTGAGTTTGTTGTTAACATTGTTGGTAACTGTCAGGGAATTTAACCACAACATAGATACAAGAACCACAACACGTAGTATGGCTTTGCCCACAACCTCTGGTACCAAGAGGAGAGCCTGCTAATGTAAGGAAGAATTCCTCACACCATCAGTCTCTGACTGCAGCCCAAAAGCTGTGTCTTTTATTGTACAGATGCACACAGAAAATAGGAAGCAAGACATAGCGACTTCATTGTGACATACTCTTATCTCACCCACACACACACACAGACAGGGTGCAGTTCCTGTCTGTCTGGGTGCACACCTAACTTGTACTCTCTGTTCTTAGAACTCAGCACAACAACATTTAACTTGAACTCTCTGTTCTTAGAACTCAGCACAACAATATTTCTGCTTACACAAATGGTTATACAATGATAATAATAATTTCCTTACAGTAACGTAAACGTTTCTTCAGTTAGGAGCAGTAGCCTACTGTTTTTTTTTTTATGTTGCATTAATTTTCATTGGCAAAAGCTAGCCTAATATGCATGAGAACCTATATAGATTAGAGGGAGCTGCAGCTGTTAGCATCAGCACGGTCATATTAACACAGCAGGCACTAGCCCAGTGAAGGATTGTGTAAACCCCATCCCCAGAAACCAGTTTCAAACCAAGCTTGCGCTGATATGCATGATCACTGATCAAATTGCTATTTTCTGACAGGATGAGCACAACCATGCAGGTTCTCTGAATCTCAAGCTCTTTAGCCTAGCATCTTAATGCTGTATTCACAGCACGGTGAATGACAAACGGTGAGAAAATGCTGTTGTTTATGAGTTCATAGCCTGGTTATTTATCAAGGACTATATCACGTTTTATATGTTATTATGATCACTCGCATCGCATTACTATGGAGTTACTGTGTAGGTAATGCTACGGTTAACTTAACATGCAATTCAAAACCCAAATAAGGAAGCGGGTGCCGACTGCGCAGCCTGAGTCTCGTCGTAAGCAAGCGGGCTAGTTGAATGGCCTACTCCAGAACTAGCTGTTGTGAAATTGTTGGGAATTTAATTGATTAACACATCACATAAACTGTTATTGAGTGTTGTTGATACACTGAACTTGTGCCCTCGGAACCAAATCTGACAGCAAGCAGCTATGGAGTTTTGGAAGTAGGCTACAGGCAGGCAGCTGGTGGATACATAACTGGCATGCGTAAGGTAATGGTAAGGTAAAAGCAACGACCGAAATGCAGTGTTGAAACACGTGAATGAAACGTATTAAATATGCAAACACAGATCAGGTATAAACACTGACACCCCCCCTCCCCGGAAAAAAATCTCCCATTTTTGGAAAGGTAAATGTTGTGATGATGGTATGGTAAATGGTATGATGCCCACCATTACACTGGAGAGATGTTAGAAAACTTTTAAACTTTTTTTTAATTCTCCTGAGACGCTAGCTACTTAAGGTAGTTCGCTCATTATCTCAGATCAGTGAAGAACTACCAGAGAAAACGTTGGGGAGAAAACTCAAATAAGTTCATGTTAGACTTAGACTAGCTGTGTTACAGTTTCTCGTTGCAAAATTAAAATCTCCATGCGCTTTTGTAGGCTACACGCAGTCTCAAAAACACTGTTTAAAACTGAAGCTTTCTGTTCGCTACGCGTAAAATCCATTTTAGATGAATGGTTTATTTTTTTCGAACGTACGCCCCACTGTCACGTCTGGTGTAGCTACTTCCATTGATTATAATGGAAGCTAATTGTTGCAGCAGACGCAACGCGAACGGAACGCTTCAGTTACGCGCCTGGTGTAGCTCAGCCCGAACAGTTAACTCTCCAAAGTTCCACACTAACAGTTAACTCTAAAATAAAGTGTGTCTTTGTTTCAACTGAGGAGATAAAGTGTGTGAGTTTCATCTGAGGAAATAAAGTGTGCGTGTGTGTGTGTTTCATCTGAGGAAATAAAGTGCATATGTGTGTGTGTGTTTTTCAACTAAGGAAATAAATTGTGTGAGTGTTTCTCCAGACGAGCTTACTGGTCAGCAGAGGGAGACACACACCCTGAAGCTGTGTGTGTGTGTGTGTGTGTGTTTGCTAGTGTATGTGTGAGTGGGAGTGCGTGAGTGTATGTGTGTGTGTGTGTGTGTGTGTTAGTATATGTGTATGTGTGTGTTAGTATATGTGTATGTGTGAGTGAGAGTGAGAGTGTGTTTGTTTGTGTGTGTGTATGTGTGCCTGTGTGTGTGTCTGTCTGTGTTTGTTAGCGTGAGTGAGAGAGAGCGTGTGTGTGTGTTTGTTAGTGTGTATGTGTGTGTGTGTGTACATATGTGTGTGTGTGTGTCCTTCTCCTAACCAGCAGAGGTACTCACAGGTCGAGCACTCCCACGCCCCCAAACACTGTTCTTCCCGCTTCACTTCACTCACAGTCATGTGTTACATAACTCACCTTCAACTCACACACACACACACACACAACTCTACCCCCTTTACACACTGCACTAGCACAACTGATTCAATAGCTACTGCCCCCCACAACCCCTCCCCTGAGAGTCATGTGGAGCTCAATATTGAGGGCAGATGAGGGAATAAAGAGAGAGAGAGAGAGAGAGAAAGAGAGATGAAGAGAGACAGAGAAAGAGTGAGGGAGAGAAGGAGAGAAAGAAACAGAGAGAAAGAGAGAGAGAGGGACAGAGTATAGAATGAGGGAGGTAGAAAAGGAGAGAAAGAAGAGAGAGAAAGAGGGAGCAAGTATAGAATGAGAGAAGGAGAGAAAGAAGAGAGAGAGAGAGGGATAGAGTATAGAATGAGAGAAGGAGAGAAAGAAGAGAGAGAGAGAGGGAGCGAGTATAGAATGAGAGAAGGAGAGAAAGAAGAGAGAGAGAGAGGGAGCGAGTATAGAATGAGGGGAGCAAACAGACTAGCTGTGTTCTGTGTGTGAGAGAAACAGGGAAATAAGAACACCTTAAGGTAGCCTCTACGTCTCTCCTGGCCTGAGTCTGAGTGTGTGTGTGTGTGTGTGTGTGTCTGTGTGTGTGTTATTTGTGAGGGTGTGTCTGTAACTTAATGTCTATGAGCATAGGAATGCAGGAGTGTGTGTCTGTGTACCTCATTGTGTAACATTGTGTGTGTGTGTGTGTCCAGTACTCTAGCGGTTTTTCGGCTGACTGGGCCACAGCTGGGACACCAGGCCCAACCCCACATCCAAACACACACACACACACGTATACCAAACCCCCCCCTCAAACAGAGACACACCTAAACAGACCTCCAAATTCCCAGAACTCTAACACACCTTTCTGTTATTCTCTCAGTGAGAGTGTGTGTGTGTCTGTGTGTCTCTGTGTGTGTGTGTGTGTGTGTCTGTCTGTCTGTGTGTCTGTCTGTGTGTGTCTGTGTCTGTGTGTGTGTGTGTTGTAGCTGGAGGCTCCATGTAATCTCAGTCTAGTCGGCTGGCCCCGGTCTCCTGGTCTCTTTCCTGCGCAGCTCGTCTCTGTTGCTTTGAGCTTTTTGATCCGTTTGGAGGAAAGAACCCAGAAAGTTATTTTCAGGAACAGCAAAGCAACAGCCCTACTCTCAGAAGCGGCCTGCTTGTGTCTGTGTCTCAACTTTGGAGAAATGTCTGGTTACATTTGTGTGTAACAACTACCTCAATCTGTGTGTGTCTGCGTGTGTCTGTTTTTTTAACTCCGAGACTTCTCAGTAATGTGTCATTTTTAGTCCGGCTCCCGCCAGCATCTGTAACAGTAGGTCCCACTCACTCACTCACTCACTCACTCACTCACTCACTCACTCACTCACTCACTCACTCACTCACTCACTCACTCACTCACTCACTCACTCACTCACTCGGTGTTCTTCTTACCATAGGTGAATGCAGCATGTAGAATCTCTGCCTTTGAGTCGTCATAGCGCCTGAGGGCATCCCTGTAACACAACCAACACAACAATTACATAACGTGTGTGTGTCTTGAATTTCCCATTGGGGATCAATAAAGTATCTATCTATCTATCTATATAGAACACCAACATTAGCAGGACCGGGCAGGACAGCTGCTACGAATGCTACATTCTAGACCATTCAGAGGTCAGATATTTCCGAGTTGGAATTTTCTTAGTTGCGTGAACTCCAGACAATGTTGGAAGTCAAGAATTTCAAAATGGACAATGAAAGCCGTTGAGCTCTAAAGTTGAAGTTCATAATTCTATGAAGTTACTCAGACAGCCTATTTCCACTTGAGAAACATTGCCAAAGTCGCGCCCTTTTAACTCAACAAGATGCAGAAAAACTAATTCACGCCTTTATCACTAGCAGGTTAGACTACTGCAATGCACTTTTCACTGGTCTTCCCAAAAACATCTAAAGAAATTGGCACTCATACAGAACTCTCATGGCTAGACTTTTAACTAAGACTAAGAAGAGAGAACACATCACCCCTGTGTTGGCTGAACTGCACTGGCTCCTATTTCCTATAGAATTGATTTTAAGGTTATGTTAATTACTTACAAAGCTCTGAATGGCATAGCACCTTCATATATCTCTGAGCTTTTAATATCTTATCAACCACAAAGGAAACTTAGATCATCCAATTCTAATCTTTTTAATCGCACTCCAAAGTGCTCCACAAACAAAGTGGAGAAGCTGCTTTTATCCATTATGCCCCCAAACTATGGAACACCCTGCCTCTGTACATCAAGCAGGCGAGTTCAGTAAATATTTTTAAAAAAGATCTGAAAACATACCTGTACAGGAAAGCTTTTAGTTAACTCATCTTATCCTGTAGGCTACTTTTTCAGATTATTCTACATCTGCTGCTATTGAGGGCGCAGCCAGCCAGAAGCAGATGGGCTCCCCTATTAAGTCAGGTTCTGCTCAAGGTTTCTTCCTGGAATATGGGAGTTTTTCCTTGCCACAGTTGCCATATGGCGTGCTTGTGGGGGGTAAAGGGTTAAGGCTGTCAGTCTTATCACATGTTATTTTCTATATTTTTGATATGTTGCTGAGTGGATCATAAACGGCCCCAGCAATGAAGAAAAGTGATTGATAATGACTGACTGACTATTATTGTGTTACATGCTTCAAATGTAAAGCACTTTGAGCTGCATTCTGTGCATGAAAGGTGCTATACAAATAAAGCTTATTATTATTATAATTCTAAACTTGGGCCAGATGTCTCTCAGCTTTTAAGTCCTAGCTGACCTCTGAATTTCAAGTTGTCTGGAATGCACTCATGCTGTTGCATCAATAACAGCTAATGTTATTGCTAAATAATTAGCAACAGCTAATACCTTCAGCTAAATGGAAAGCTAATGCTATTGCTAAATAATTAACAACAGCTAATACCTTCTGCTAAATGGAAAGCTAATGTTATTGCTAAATAATTAGCAACAGCTAAAAGCTTCTGCTAAATGGAAAGCTAATGCTATTGCTAAATAATTAGCAACAGCTAATACCTTCTGCTAAATGGAAAGCTAATGCTATTGCTAAATAATAAGATACAGCTAATAGCTTCAGCTAAATG
The DNA here is from genome assembly GCF_017589495.1 of Alosa alosa. Lineage (NCBI taxonomy): Eukaryota > Metazoa > Chordata > Actinopteri > Clupeiformes > Clupeidae > Alosa > Alosa alosa. The sequence goes on along the minus strand of NC_063212.1, from coordinate 26,779,472 downwards.
GAAAGCTAATGCTATTGCTAAATAATTAGCAACAGCTAATACCTTC
>NC_063212.1:26769426-26776926 GCF_017589495.1 Alosa alosa | reverse complement strand
GTAGATGGTCACCAGATGGTCGCTCTTGGGCTTGCGCTCCAGCTCCAGGGCCTCTGTGTTGGGCGGCTGTGGCCGCGCAGCGAGCTACAGCCTGTTGTGGCGTGGGGGCAGGCCAGGCCCTCTCCATGGCGCTCCAGCACGCTGTGTCACGTTGGCGCCTGATCCGGACGCCAGGCGCGGTTGTTGGCGCGGCTCTCGGCGGCGATGTGGCCGCTGTGGCGACCGCGGGAGTCCTGGCTGCTATCCGTGTCGTAGCCGTTAGCATTAGCGTTAGCATTAGCAGGCTCCGCCCTGCGGCTGTAGTGCCCCGGCCCTCCGCCAGACTGTGTGAGGGGCGGCCGCGTGTTGGAGCGTGAGCGCTGCTCGTGTGTGTGTGTGTGTGGCGCGGTGGGACGGCTCGTGGGTGGGGCCTTGGATTGCGTGGGTGTGTGTCTGTGTGTGTGTGTGGCCCACTCGGGTCGGCCCTCGGCCCTGGCTGCTGTACAGGCGCTGCTCCACCTGCTGGAAGCCGCTCTCTGGAGGAGACAGCGAGCGGGACAGAGCTCTGTCCTGGTGCACATCTGCAGGACGAGAGGAGGACCGTTACACACACACACACACTATGAGTGGATTTCCCTAAAGTGTTGGTGAAAAAAAACCACAGTGACAAAAACCACAGCACACTTTCTCCCTCTCTTTCTCTTTGTCTCTCTCCCTCTTTCTCTCCCCCTCTATATCTCTCCCCCTCTCTCTCTCCCTCCCTCTCCCTCCCTCTCTCTCTTCTGAAGAATGCTTTAGCAGCTAGGCACTAATTAACATGATAAACACAGGACAGTGTGACCACTGGAGAATGAAGCTCACACCATTAAGTGTGTGAATGTGTGTGTGTGAGAGATGGTGTGTGTGAATGTGTGTGTGTGTGTGTGAGATGGTGTGTGAAAAGTGCTCCCACCATAGTCTGCCCATCCATCTCAGGATTGTGTGTGTGATGGCCTCTGTGACCTTTCTGTGTGTGTGTGTGTGTGTGTGTGTGTGTGTGTGTGTGTGTGTCTATTACCACTGAGGCTACTTAAGTCTGGGTTGTTCATCTCAGCTTGTCTGACCTTTTTGTGTGAGAGTGAGAGTGAGTGTGTGTGTGTGTGTTTAAGTGTGTGTGTGAGAGAGAGAGAGCAAATGAAGGAGACTGTGACATTTAGTCCTTTGAGGGATCTCAGAGGAAGGAGAGCCTGTGTGTGTGTGTGTGTGTGATCTCAGAAGAAGGAGAGCAAATCTAAGTGACACTTAGAGTCAGCGCTGTCTCAAAGCCAAAAGAACAAAAGCTCCTGCAGTGAGTTTTGTGTGTGTGTGTGTGTGTGTGTGTGTGTTTGTGTGTTTGTGTGTGTGTGTTGTTAGCATATGTGTTTGTGTTGGTGCGGGTATGAGAAAAATGCATGCATGCTCGCACTCTCACACACACGCACACACACACACACGCGCGCACGCACACACACACACACACACACACACACACACACACACACACACGCATGCACTCTCACACACACGCATGCACACACACTCTCACACACACGCATGCACACACACACGCGCACACACACACACACACACACACACACAGTGCTTTAGAACACCTGCTAACATGTCAACAACTACTTGAGAGAAAAGGACATCACACATTAATGCATGCATGCGTACACACGCACACACACACATGCATGCGTACACACGCACACACACACGCCCCTTCCCCTCAGTAGCACATGAGAGAACAGCCAGCAGCATGGTGGGACTGAGCACGACAGACAGTCACATGCTGGCCCATGGGGGGTGTGTGTGTGTGTGTGTGTGTGTGTGTGTGTGTGTGTGTGTGTGTAAGGGAACAAGAAGAGACTGAGAGAGACAGAGAGAAAAAAGTTAACTGAGGTCTCAGAGCAGAGCATACACACATTCTCACAGAAACACACACACACACAGACACAGACCCATGAACAGAGTCATAAGCAGCGGTTCTCATGAAGTCATGAAGAACTACAGTATGTGTGTGTGTGTGTGTGCGTGCACCTTATCCCATTATAGTCCGCACACACACACACACACACACACAGGAGGTATTGACATATGGTGTGTATGAGTATGGTATATGCACCATGAACCGTGTGTGTGTGTGGGACACATTCTTATCACAGGGCTGGCTAATGACCCATTAGCCAGACACACACACTAACACACACACACACACACACACACACACACACACAACCCATTAGCCAGACACATACACGCACACACACACACACAACCCATTAGCCAGACACGCAAGCAGGTTTCTGCTGACAGAGAGAATTCCACTAAATCACCCCACGCAGTCTATACAAGACCAATGTCTTGGCCTACTGGATATGGAGTATGTGTGTGTGTGTGTGTGTGAGTGTGAGTGAAAGAGAGTGTGTGTGCGTGTGTGCGTGCGTGTGTGCGCGCATGTGTGAAGATAAAAACCATGAACCAGAGATGAGACTGATCAGTCAAACTGATCTCGCAGTCGCAGCATATCATCGTGGCGATGGCATGTTCACTCTTCAGACGCTTTTAAGCAGGGTAATATCCTGGGCATGACTAACGACTCTGTCTGCAGTGCCAACATTGACCTTAGAGTTACCTCCACCCCCCATCACTCTCACAGGGCAACCCTCAGCAACGCCTCAGTGAGATGATCTTCAGCTAACGCTAACACTAGCTATAGCAGCTGTCTCCTGGTGAACTAATCTTCAGCTAACGCTAACACTAATCTTCAGCTAACGCTAACACTAGTGATAGCAGCGGTCTCCTGGTGAACTAATCTTCAACTAACACTTGGGCTAACAGCTGTTCCTGCTAACATCAGGAGTCCAGTAGCAATTAATCTTTAGCTTTAGCTGTCTGCTGGTAAGGCTTGAGGCTAGCAGCAGCTAATCTTTAGTTAACTCTAATGGGGGTCATCGCTATGTTCCCGGGTCCTATGTTCCCCGCTCGGGGTTAGGGTTTTAAAAAAAGGGTCCTATGTTCCCCGGTCCCATGCAAAGCGGGGAACATAGGGGAACATAGGTCCCGGGGAACATAGGTCCGCTCCCCTCTAATGCTAGCTGCCAGCACTAGCATCTGTCTGTTGGTGGGGCTCGAGGCTAGCAGGTAATCTTCAGCTAACACTAAGCAAGCAGCCTTCAGTTAGAGGTACACTATGCAGGTTTGGGTATATTTGGCGAGTGTAGAGCTCCTTCTGGAGTCGCGATGTATTTATATGTTACTCTGCTATTGTAAATAGCAAATCTTCTTGCGACTTATCCCCCCTGTACACAATGCAAATGATTTTGTTGTAGAGGTGAAGGATTAACAACTGGCAAAAACTATCTCCAAAGAGCTATATCTACTCACTCACAAGGTAATGTTTCACGATTCTCACAAGATTTGGTAGGGCGCCGCTCTTGGAAGTTGCACGGCTGGTTTTCTCGGTAGGGGCTCGCTATGTCTATGCTGTATAGCTATGCTAGGTGAACAATTCGACTATTACAATTTTGTTTACCATTAAATTGGCTTCGTAAAGGTGAAAATCTGGCATAGTGTGCCTTTAACAGCATAGACGTAGCGAGTCCCTACCGAGAAAACCAGCCATGCAACTTCCAAGAGCTGCTCTGCCATATCTTGTGAGAGTTAAGATTTAAGCTAATGTCCCCTAGTTGTGAATAGCAGTAACCGAAGTCTGAAGTATCATCACAGAGGCTAGCTTAGTCGCTACTGCCATTGACACCAATGCCAGAGCCCGTTTACGGAGAGCCGGATCACTCCCTATTAACTCCATTGTACCTGCAATCTGTTGCAGTTCCGCTAGGGGCGATCACGAATAAGTGCAAAAACAATGGGGGTCTATGGAGCTAGACTCTTTCACCTGATTGTCGTTGAAAAATCGAAGATTTAGTTAGTTTCTGCAAGCTCAATATGGATTATAGGTCAAAAGTTGAATGAGTAGAATGAGTTAAAAATATAATATATAATGATATATATTATAATACTCAGCAGTGTGTATTTTCTTTGCCCCCTCTTTCGAATGCAACATTCAAATTTCCAGACAAAAATGATATCCCAAGAAAAGTGGATTTTGAGGGGTACAACTCCATAGACCTCCATTCATTCTGCACTTATTAGTGAGCGCCCTCATGTGGAACCAGAACTGGAACTGGAACCAGTTCAGAAACCGGAAGTCTCCCGAGAGTGGAGGTTCTCCCCTTATTAGACATTCTCTGCCAATGCTGTCCGAGAATATTTACATTTCTTCTTCTACAGTCTAATGTAGGTGCATAGCATAGCCTTTCACAACAATCCATTAATTCCTGTTCAGGAGAATACTGCAACTAGTGTCGCGACCACCATGCGCGAGTATAAACAGTTCTGGCGTTCCTGTGACGTCACATTGTCACACGACAGGTCGGGGACCGGGAGTACACGGAAGCCTTTACGGCGACGTCGAGGCGTCAGCTGTTGGCCTGTCGAGGCGTCAACTGTTGGCCTGTCGAGGCGTCAACTGTTGGGCTGTTATCTGCTGATGAGGGGCGAGAGCCTGGAACTAACGCGCGCTCACGCATGGCTGATGCAGGGATGACAAAACTGTGTGTGTGTGTGTGTGTGTGTGCAAGACTTCAGAGAGTTGGTCTGTGCAAGTGTGTGAGGGAAAGATAGAGAGAGAGAGAGAGAGAGAGAGAAAGAAAGAGAGAGATAGAAAGAGAGAGAGTTCAGAATGTTGGTGTGTGTAAGACGTCAGAGAGTTGGTGTGTATGTGTGTGTGTGTCCTACAGTCTGGTAGTAGGCTGGTTAAGCCACTGCTCCGTGCTGCTTTGGACGCCAGTGCTGAGAACATTTCTGCTTACATAAGCAGCACTGGGCCCCCACTGTGTGTGTGTGTGTGTGTATATGTGTGTGTGTGTGTGTGTGTGTGTGTGTGTGTGTACCTCTGTGGCGTAGCGTCTCGTGGCGTCGGTGCGATCGGTCGGCTCTCTCGGAGTCCTTCTTGGCGAGGCCGGCAGCCCTCAGCTCTCCTGCCCGCTGGGCCACCTCTCGGGACAGCTCCCTGATGCGGCTCTGGGGGTCACCGGACACCTTCACTGAGGACACACACAATGACCAACCAATCAGACGCCACCACTGAGAACACACACAATGACCAACCAATCAGACGCCACCACTGTGTACAGGGTGGAACCTGGCTAACCTGTGGGGTCTAAGAGGGGAACAGGTGGAACTTGGCTACCCTATGGGGTCTCAAAGGGCGATTAGTGGAACTTGGCTACCCTATGGGGTCTCAAAGGGCGATTAGTGGAACTTGGCTACCCTATGGGGTCTCAGAGGGAAACAGGGTGGAACCCGATTAACTCAGGCAGTTCTTTGACCAACAACATTCTTACACCGGTTCCATTCAGGATTTGTTGAACCTTGGTGCTGTCTCAGCCCGCATTTCCACCAGTTTAGAACGGAACCAAGGAGGAGTCATCAACAGAACAGAACCAAGGAGGAGTCATCAACAGAACGAAACCAAGGAGGAGTCATCAACTAAACGGTAGAATGACACGCCCACTGCGGTTCACAGGACAAAGCAACTAGTGTCACGTTCTGAAATGTTTTTTTGTTGGGTAACTCCGATGGGGAACAGGGTGGAACCTGGCTAACTCTGAGGGGAACAGGATGGAACCTAGTGCTGGGCGGTATGACCAAAAATGTATATCACGGTATTTTTCAAAATTCTTACGGTTTCACGGTATATGACGGTATTTTTTTTCCATGCATAATCAGATGTTCAGCATTTTCTACAGGTTGAGAGAGGAATTGCTGCAGTACATTGACTAAGGATGATCTATTTTACTGTCATGATGTAGAATAACTCCACACTAGTGGTAATGCAGTTTTGGGGGCAGCCGTGGCTCACTGGTTAGCACTCTAGACTTGTAACCGGAGGGTTGCTGGTTCGAGCCCCGACCAGTGGGCCGCGGGCTGAAGTGCCCTTGAGCAAGGCACCTAACCCCTCACTGCCCCTCGAAAGCACCATTGCAGCAGGCAGCTCACTGCACCGGGATTAGTGTGTGCTTCACCTCACTGTGTGTTCACTGTGTGCTGGTTGTGTTTCACTAATTCACTGATTGGGTTAAATGCAGAGACCAAATTTCCCTCACGGGATCAAAAAAGTATATATACTTATACTTATACTTGCATGGCCCCAGAAAATGATGCTGTTTACAAAGAGCCACTTATGATTCTAATGCATCAGAATGCAAAGACTGTCAAAAAACAAAACTTTCACTGTGCAAATTTCACAAACATCTTGTATAAAACCAATACAAAAAATAGTGCAACTTGCAATAATTATACTTATTTTTAAATTATACAATTTAAAATAAAACCTCTCTGCTAATATGCTTACTCTGTCAAATAGGCCTATCAGAAACATGCCTTATTGTTATTGTGTGGTTTACATGACGTTAGTGGTAGGCTAACGTTAACTTCATGTGGATGTGGGATGTCTTTAGCCCGCCATGAGCTGGGTTCGTTCGCTAGGGCAAAACATTAACAAAAAAGTTAGTTTTGGTGCACTGATGACAGTCAGGATCATTTCTAACTAGCCAGCTAGTATTGCTCAGTTCATGTCTATAACATGCTTCACTTGCTACCTGGATAATTTCAGCGAATATTCTTAAGGTGAGATGAATGATAAGCTGTTACAGCTGTTGAACAACTTCAATAGAATTTTCGTGACGGTAAATCCCTTTCAATGCAGTATCCCTTAATATAACGCTTTTCCTTAACTAAAACAATTTAAGGTATTCTGTGCCACACCCTTAAATAAACCCCTTTACCTAAGGAGAAATTAAGCCCAAGCAGGTGAAAGTAGTTTTATTTCTTGGTGGTACTCATCATATAGAGTCATAATGATACAAGAGAGCCCGCTTTAAAATTTCACTTAGCCTAATTATTTATTATTTATTTACTTGTTTATTTACTGTATTATAGTCTACTTATCAAGCATTCACTAGGACTTTTATCACTCTAGTATCACCCTTTAACCCACCTGTATCTGTTTTTGATTATGAATAAATTGCAAACACTTAATTTCAACCTTTAATTTATTTATTTAGCCTAGTTACTCTGCCCGCCTCCCACTTCCAATCGCTTTTTTATAGGCTACTGTATATCATGAAACACGCCTTTTGAGTCATGCCTTTTATTTGGGGAGACTGCAACATACTTCTGTCCGCTAAAACAGTTTCATTATTGCCAAAAGAAGATCTGGTTAAGCCGCACACGCACTGTCTGTCTCTTTGTCTCTCCAGCAAAACACTGCACACATAAAACCAGAATAGGCTATTTAAACACCAAAAACGCCCCGCCTGCAAAACACTTTGGGATACCAGTGCACATTGGCTAATTACTGTGGCTACTGTACGCGCCAGCTATAGCTTGCCTGTCTGTCCAGCTGCACGGGAGGTTTAGACACAATTCAGATTC
>NC_063212.1:26759426-26766926 GCF_017589495.1 Alosa alosa | reverse complement strand
TATATTGAACAAAAGCTCAGTCTACCAACGATATCTGTGCAACTTGAGTGGTTTCACTACTTCTCAATAATAACACACTGAATGAACGCCCATACCACTACCACTTTATTGAATGCCTCTATGTTTGATGATCTTCAAATTAGCAAGTATTTCCTGATTAGGGAAAAGTTTGCTTTCTTTTTTTCTATCGGCCCGCGATTCCATGAACCATTATGCCTATCAGAGAAGTGACAAAAGCAACGGACATAGCCATAGAGGAGGGAGGCAAAAACCTAATTCACCATCACCATCACCATCACTTCACCATCACATCACCATCACTTCACCATCATCACTTCACCCCATCATCACTTCACCATCACATCACCATCACATCACATCACCATCACCATCACTTCACCATCACATCACCATCACTTCAACCATCACATCACCATCACTTCACCATCACCATCACTTCACCATCATCACTTCACCATCACATCACCATCACTTCACCATCACCATCACTTCACCATCATCATCACCATCATCACATCACCATCACATCACCATCACATCACCATCAACACATCACCATCATCGTATCTACTCATCAACACCATCATCATCACCATCATCAGCACACCATCATCACCATCGCATCGTCATCACAACTCCTCCATCACCATCAGCTTCACCATCATCGCTTCACCCATCAGCTTCCTCCTCACTTCCGTCACGGTCGCCACCGTCACTTCGCCATCGCGCCACCATCTAAACCACCACTGCATCATCCTACATCACCAATGCTTCACCGTCACATCATCGTCATCTCATCACATCACCATCACCGTCGCTCCACCATCGTCAACTTCACCATCACTTCACCATCACTTGCCAGCTTCACCATCGCGTGCGTCACCATCATCGCTTCATCATCCGTAGCTTCACCATCCGCTTCCACCATCACTTCACCATCACCATCACTTCACCATCAACTTCACCATCACTTCACCATCACCACTTCACCATCACTTCACCATCATCACTTCACCATCACTTCACCATCACTTCACCATCACGTCACCATCATCACTTCATCATCACATCACTTCACCATCACTTCCTATCCTGCATGCTTCACCATATAATGCTTCACCCATGCTAATCCGTCACCATCGTATTCCTATCATCACTTCACCATCTAGCTTCACCATCGCTTCACTTACATCATCACCATCACCGTCCTTCCACCATCACATCGTCGTCACATCACCATCACATCACCAATAACAATCACTTCGCATCATCATCACCATCCTTCACCGTCACTTCCTCATCGCTTCACCATCACTTCCTCATCATCATCACTTCACCATCGCTCACCATCGCTTCACCATCACCATCACTTCACCATCGCTATCAGCTACACCCATCTATCTTCAGCTTCACCATCCTTCACCATCGCATCGCCATCACCTCATCACTTCCCACTCATCAAAACCTACTTATCATCACCACTTCACCATCGCGCACTTCACCATCAAAGTCACCGTAATCACTTCGCATCACTTCACCATCAGCTTCACCATCGCTTCACCATCACTTCTCTCACTCTGCATCATATCCAATCACGTCGTCGTCACATCTGCATCACTAATCACTTCACCATCGTCAGCTACCGTCATCCGTCACGTCACCATCGCTACCATCGCTGCCATCATCGTCACTTCGCAATCTTCACCGTCAAACCGCCATCGTCAGCTGCCATCACTTCACCATCGCCTTCCCTCGTCAGCTGCCATCGCTCGCCGTCGTCACCATAAGCTACCTCATCAGCTACTTGTCACCGTCGCTTCGCCACCATCACCATCGCCGTCAGCTTCGCCATCATCATCAAGCCACCCTCCCGTCGCTTCGCCGTCAGCTACCACTCCCGTCAGGTCACCATCGGCCACCGTATTCACCATCACCGTCAGCTACGCCGTCAGCTTCACCATCGCCGTCAGCTTCACCGTCACTTCACCATCGTCGTCGCTTTCCGCCAATCATCGTCAGCTGCTTCATCGTCGTCGCTCTGCCATCTTAAACATCAGCGCCGCCGTCAGGTCGCCATCAGCTGCCGTCAGCTACGCCGTCACCGTCGCGGCTTCTACCGTCTGCATCGCCATCTTGGCTTCACCGTCAGGTCACCGTCAGCTGCCGTCGCGCTTCACCGTCAGGTCACCGTCAGCTACGCCGTCAGCTTCACCGTCACCGTCTTCACCGTCCTTCACCGTCACCGTCAGCTCCATCACTTCACCATCATCATCACTTCACCATCATCATCACTTCACCATCACTTCATCACGTCACCATCTTCACCATCACCATCACTTCACCATCACTTCACCATCACTTCACCATCACCATCACTTCACCATCACCATCACTTCACCATCACGTCACCATCATCACTTCATCATCACATCACTTCACCATCACTTCACCATCACTTCACCATCACTTCATCACTTCACCATCACTTCACCATCACTTCACCATCACGTCACCATCATCACTTCATCATCACATCACTTCACCATCACTTCACCATCATCTTCACCATCACCATCACGTCACCATCACATCACCAGGGTGTAGCGTTATCAGATGTGAACTCGCTGCTACATATTCTGTGGATTACGACATCGTTAGGCTAATTGTTATTTTTCCATCCAAAAACATTCCCACACAGGAGTGAGCGATCTCCGTGAATTCATCGCTTCTGCCATGTTGGGTGTGCACGGGCGTGACAAAAGCATTTTGATTTTGGTGCCCAGCCACAGATTAGTCAACATGGAAAACACTGGTGTGAGATTAAAACTCTGCATGTTGCTTCAGCACATGTGTGGCAACAATCGGCCGGCGCTCATATTTTGCGTCCGCGCGCGTCGTGTTCCTGCGTCGGCGTCATTGGTTACTTGACGCGTTGTCCCAGCCTAAAATACACACAAAACACCTGCGCGCTTACGGGCCTCATCACACACACAAATGCTCGCTCCACACACACGGTGTTATTACACAAAAACAAATCTGGCGGTATGTAAAACTGTGTGCGCATTGCGATCAGGTTAAGCGGCATGCATGAGCGCACGCTCCGGCGCACACATGCACTATGCTCACACACACACTACACCTGCGCTGCGCTGAAGCCCTACGCTCAACACCAAAACACACACACACCACCACGTTTAATATCACCACACATGCACCACACTCACACACACCTGCAGACTCACGCTCCACACACACACACATGCCACCTCCACACACCACACCGACACTCGCTCCACACACACGCATGCCTCCTGCGGCAGGCACTCACACACCTGTGCCATGCACTGTGCTCACACACACACATGCACTCGGCTCACACAACACACACACACACACACACACACACATGCACGATCACTACACTACACTCCACACACACACACATGCACTCACGACTCCTGCACACACACACATGCGATCACTGCCACCTGGACACTACTCTCCACACACACACACACACCACACACATGCCTCACGGCTCCACACACACCACGGGCACTACTCACACACACACACACACTGCACACACAGGCACAGCCCTACTCCTGCAGACTGCCTCCACACACACACACACACACACACACGCACAAGCCCTCGGCTCACACACACACACACACCACCTGCCACACCATGCACTCAGCTCACACACCACATTACTCATCCACACACATGCACTCGGCTCACACACACACACACACACACGTATGCGCTGCTCTCCACACACACATGCACTACGCTCCACACACACACACACATGCCTCCGTGCACACACACACACCACACCACCACGGACCTCGCTCCACACACACCAGACTCGGCTCCACACACGGACATGTCACACACTACCACACACACACACACATGCACTACTCTCCACACACACACACCTGGCCTTTTCACATGCACACACACATGCTATGCTCACACACACACACACTGCCCGCGGACAGCCACACTGCACTGTCCCTCCACACTGTGCACTCGGCCACCACGTGCACTGCATCACGCACATGCGCGATCACTCACTCACTCCACTACACACACACTGCAGACTTTACTCTCCTGCACACACATGCACGGCTCACACACACACATGCACTATGCTCACACACACACACATGCACTATGCTCCACACACACACATGCACTACGCTCCACACACACACACATGCACTACGCTCCACACACACACACACACACGCACGATCACTACACTACACTCCACACACACACACACGGGCACTACTCTCACCACACACACACATGCACTACGCTCCACACACACAGACACTACTCTCCACACACACACTACTAGACTTGCTAAACATCCTACCATTCCTCCTCCCACACACACACACACTACACACACCTAGCTTTTCGCTCCACACACACACACACACGGGCACTACGCTCCACACACACACACACACACACACACACACACAGACTTACGCTCACACACACACACACACGGGCACTACGCTCCCACACACACACACACGGGCACTACGCTCCACACCACACACACACACACACACACGGGCACTACGCTCCACACACACACACACACACACCACGGGCACTACGCCACACACACACACACACACACACCACGGGCACTACGCTCCACACACACACACACACACGGGCACTACGCTCCACACACACACACACACACTCCGCTCACACACACACACACACACCACACTCCACACACACACTCGCTCCACACACACACACACACTGCTCCACACACACACCACACACACAGGCACTACGCTCCACACACACACACTACGGCTCACACACACACACACACTACTCCACACACACACACACACACTACGCTCCACACACACACACACACACACAGGCACTACGCTCCACACACACACTCATGCACAAGCACTACACTCTACGCACACCATGCACTCACGACACTCACACACATGCACGGCTCACACACACACACACTGCATCACACACACCTCGCTCCACACTCGCTCCACACACACACACACAGGCACTCGGCTCCCTACACTACACTCCATGCACTAAACTCACACACACACACACACACTCCGCTCCACACACACACACACACACGGGCACTACTCTCCACACACACACACACACACACACAGACACTACGCTCCACACACACACTCATCTCAGGCTTTTACACTCCACACACACACACCTGTGCACACTAAAACACACACACACACTCGCTCCACACACACACACACTCGGCTCACACACACACACACACACTACGGCTCCACACATGCACTCTGGCTCACACGCCACACACACTCTTTGCTCACATGCCACTCGCTCCACACACACACACAGACTCGCTCCACACACACACCACAGACACTACTCTCACACACACACACACACACACCTCGCTCCCCTGCACCACCACACACCCCACACCTGGCTGCACTACGCTCCACACACACACGGGCACTACTCTCCACACACTACCACACACACAGACTCCACCTGGGCTCCAGCACACACACACACACACACACACACCACAGACTCCGCTCCACTGCAGACTCGCTCACACACACACACACACACACCACAGACTCGCTCCACACACACACACACACACACACACACACACACTACTTCAAATGCTGGACTCGGCTCACACCTGGACTTGGCTCACACCAGGCTCCACCCCACACACACCACGGGGCCTCTGGCTCACACACTCATGCTGCACTCCACACACACACACCGCAGCGGACGCACGTGTCACACACTCGTACAAGCACTACACACACACCACACACCGCGGACGCCGTTCCATACTGTATAACCCGATCGAGCATTTGTTCTGATATCAGTATCAGGCATAGTGTCTGTGTACGCCCGCCGCATCATTTTTGTTAACTAGTTGGTGGTGGTAGCCTGTAGCCAGATAACTAGTGGGGGCCGGCATGTGGTGACAGAACCAGGCTCACTGGTTAACTGAGTGGGGAGCCAAGGCTCTGGTTAACTAGTCAACACATTGAGCACTGGTTAACTAGTGAGGCCAGAAATATCTACTAGTTAACTAGTAAAGGCCAAAATGCATACCAGTCAATGGTTGAAGGCTTTTTGGGTGCTCTTTTCGTTAGTAGTGACAGCAATGTGCATGTTTACTAGTGAAGGCAAAACACATACTGTTTAACTAGTTTGCAGTAGGTCAATGTCACTGGTTAACTGGTAAGCCATAAATGGCTTACTAGCTAGCTAGATGATGGCATTAAGTACTAGTTAACTAGTTGATGAATCATTTGTCCAAACTAGTTAATTGGTGAGGTCATAAAAACAATGCTAGTAAACATTCACACTAGTCAACTAGTGGCGAGAATTCAAATTAGGAGGAGGAGAAATTCTGGAACGAGGGCTTTTCTATTGGCTCCCTATGTCCAAATGGAACATGACAACCATCACAGTACAGAATTTCACAAATCCCACCCACAACATTTGCATGTGCTACACACAAGTTAACATGCTGGCTTAAAAGGTACTCTAGCTAGTTAACTGGTGGAACAATTTAAATCTCACTAATTTGCATGTGTGTGGCAGTGAAGCGGTAACTAGTGAGGCCTGCTGCCATCACCTAGCTAGCTAGTAAGCCATTTATGGTTCACTAGTTAACTAGTGACATTGACCTACTCCAACTAGTTAACTAGTGAGCTTTTTTAGGGTTTTACCTTCACTAGTAAACATGTGCACATTTTTTGGCTGTCACTAATTTAACTAGGTGAGACAAAAAAGCCTTCAACTAAGCTGACTGGTATGCATTTTTTGGCTGTCACTAGTTAACTAGTGAGACCCAAAGCCTTCAACTAGCTGACTGGTATGCATTTTGGCCTTTACTAGTTAACTACATTTTCTGTCTCTCACTAGTGAAGCTAATATGTGTTCTACTAGATTAACTAGTGGGCATTTATGCTGTCACTAGTTTAAATAGTGTGCACAAACATGGGTCACTAGTTAACTAGTTGACAAAAAATGCTTCACATGTTGGCCTGATATCCAAGATATCAGAATAAATGCTCAACAAGTTAACAAGTGGGAATTTGACGTTCCAGTAGTCAGCTAGTAAACATTTTTGTACCTTACTAGTAGACTATTAAAATATAGAAGTCTTTAAACTAGTTAACTGGGTGCACATTTCAGTGTCCACTAGTTAACTAGTGAACATACTGAGCATTACTAGTTAACTAGTAAGATATGAAACATATGAACTAGTTAACTAGAGAGAATTTGGGCCTTACTAGTTAACTAGTGAGCATTTTTGGCTGTCACTAGTTAACTAGTTCACACAGAAATGGCTCACTAGTTAACTAGTGGACATAAATGGCTTTACGTAGTACATGACAATTATGCCTGATATCAAGATATCTG
>NC_063212.1:26749426-26754426 GCF_017589495.1 Alosa alosa | reverse complement strand
TGGCACACACACACACAGAGTCCAAGGTGTGTCATACAAAAACACTCAGGGCCAGATGTACTAACGCTTTTGCGCCCACTTCAGGTGTTTCGCAATGTGCGTGTAAAATCATTGCGAAGTATGTACAAACAGGCCGCAATGATGTAACCGATGTAGCGCCAAACTGCCTGTCGCGGGAGCTGAAAGTGGCAGATTGCGTTTGTCATGTCATGCATATGCATTCATGGGAGGATCCAGGGGAAAGTGGGAGTTTAGTGTAAAAGATGGGAGGGGGAAGAGTAAAAAGCCTAATTATGTATTCCGCGGTATGTACAAAGACTGCTCCTGAAAGCGCCGCGTCTATTCTGCGCCTAAATACTTCCGCCTTGTAAAAGCAGGTGTTAATCAAATTGCAGATCAATCGTCAATAAGAGAACCTTTCAAAGACAACAGAATCGCTATTTAGAGCACCAGTTTTTGTGGTGAAAGTATTTGTACTACCAAAAGCCACCTCAACTTTCGTTGGCCTTTCAAATGTCTTACTTTCACTTTCACGTCATTCACTTAAACTTTCCTACTTGCCAGATTTGACCAATCTTCCATAGCCCTCGTGCACAAGTAGTTTGAGTAGAACTACTGATCTTCATTATCTCCTGCTTGTTGACATCTTATCATGTATGGTATTATTTCATGATCGCTAAACGTTTGATTCTTTTTAATGTTGTCATCAGTTAACTTCATTCAACTGCGCTTGTATGTAGGTGCTGCCATTCAGTTGTGGACGTTCATAAATTGCGTTTATGGGCAGAGAAAGGCGCAGTTTACACTAAGGATTGAACGATTAATAAACACGACGGAAACTTGGGTCTGACAGCGTCCGCAATTTGTGGTGTGTCCATGACGCTGATAAGGCTACGTTCTCAAATGTACACTGGCCCTCTGTCTCTGGCTCACACACACACCCAGGACAGGGCTTGCCCTAGCAACCCAAAAACACACACTCACACACACAGGACAGGGCTGGTTGTCCTAGCAACCCAAAAACACACTCTGCTGAGGCATAACACCCAGGCATGCAAATAAATATGTAAAGGCTTACACACACACACAGACAAACAAACAAACAAACACACCAACCTCGCTCCGGCTGCGAGATCACAGCACATGATTAGCACGATGTATTCACATGTCAACTTTTGGTGGAGGAAGGGGCGGAATATGTGTAGACGGCTGCCATGTTTGCGTTACGAATTAACCTCATACATTCCTATGGGAGATTCTTTAAGTGCTGTGCCTCCTCATTAGAAAGTCTCTGACTTTATCTTAGCATCCTGCTAATTCACTCCTATACACTCTAGTGTAGCCTTGTGCTAATAAGTTTCCATATACTCTAATTTAGCATCCTGCTAATTCACTCCCATACACTCTAGTGTAGCATTGTGCTAATGAGTTTTCATATACTCTAATTTAGCATAAGTAAGTATTTTGATCCCGTGAGGGAAATTTGGTCTCTGCATTTATCCCAATCCGTGAATTAGTGAAACACATTCAGCACACAGTAAACACACAGTGAGATGAAGCACACACTAATCCCAGCGCAGTTAGCTGCCTGCAACAACAGCGGCGCTCGGGGAGCAGTGAGGGGTTAGGTGCCTTGCTCAAGGGCACTTCAGCCGTGCCTACTGGTCGGGGTTTGAACCGCGTTCAAACCCCGACCAGACAAATTCACTCCCATACACTAATTTAGCATCCTGCTAATGAGTTCTCATACACGCTAATGTAGCATCTTGCTAATGCTAATGAGCGTTCATATACTCTAGTTTAGCATCCTGCTAATAAGCTTTCATATACTGTAATTTAGCATCCTGCTAATGCTAATGAGCAGTCATACACACTAGAGTAGCATCTTTCCAATGATCTCAGGAGTTTTCATATAATCTAGAGAGTAACATCCTACCACAAACACTATCAACAGATAAAGAGTGTGTCCTCTACCCTTAGTGTGTGTGTATACGGTGTGTCCTCTACCCTTAATGTGTGTATACGGTGTGTCCTCTACCCTTAGTGTGTGTGTATACGGTGTGTCCTCTACCCTTAGTGTGTGTGTATACGGTGTGTCCTCTACCCTTAGTGTGTGTATACGGTGTGTCCTCTACCCTTAGTGTGTGTATACGGTGTCCTCTACCCTTAGTGTGTGTATACGGTGTGTCCTCTACCCTTAGTGTGTGTATACGGTGCTGGTGTGTCCTCTACCCTTAGTGTGTGTATACGGTGTGTCCTCTACCCTTAGTGTGTGTGTACGGTGCTGGTGTGTCCTCTACCCTTAGTGTGTGTATACGGTGCTGGTGTGTGATGATGGAACGATTGGCATGAGTGAGTGAGTGAGTGAGTGTGTAAGAAACACACCTCTTTGACAGTGGCGTCGTCGAAAAAGACCCACTTGGCGGATTTGGTGTGGAAGGCGAAGGCGCAGTAGTGGCGACTGGAGAAGCAGATCATTCCCACCAGCTGAAGGTCGCTACGCTTGGCCTGGTCATCAGTCACGCGGTAGAACAGCTAAAAACACACACACACACACACACGCACACGCACGCACACCACACACACACACACACACACACAGAGTGTTTAGTCTGATTATCCCAAAAGGATTGTGCTGTTGTTCTGAAAGCTAAAGGAAGCAGATTTGTAAGAGAAGAGGAGGAGGAAGAGGAGGAGGTAGAGGTAAGAGGAAGAGGAGAGGGGGAGGAGGAGGTAATCGCAAGGCTCATGCGTTGGAAAATGCTTCAGGAAACAAAGCCATCCAGGGATGACACACACACACACACATCAATTAGGGTATACCATAGAGAATATCTCTCCCTCATTATTCTGGTTGTTGAAGGAGCCTCTGATTCATGGTTCTGTTCTCGACGAGTCTCGTGAGTCAGGATTTGTCCCTGGTACCTACTTCTAAGCTTATCAGCTCTGGAGTTACAACCCTTGGGGATCTAGTAGAGTTTGCTGGTCCTGATTTCAGTAATAGCCATACTTTAGCTCAACACTTAGGTGTGAAGTCAGGGGCGGAGCTAATGGTTCACTATAAGGGGACGATCTTTAGTGGGCCCCTATACTGTCGGTGTTTATCCCAACATCATGTTTTTATTTAGTCCACTTCATATTGTGCTGAGGCTGAGGCATTTGGTTTATGTCCTGATGACCTAGCCTACCGTTTAGTCTGTACATCGGGCCAGCTTAGGCCTGCAACGATGCGAACTGTAGTGATCAGGCGCGCCTGCAGGTGTAGGCCTATGGCCGTACGCACTGTGCGTACCATCAGGCAACTCAACGAGAGAGAATTTCCCCTGTGTGTGTTCACACAAAGTTAGCCCATCATAACTTCCCAACCGCTTCACAACTGTGCACTAGTATCCCATTAACTGCTCGACAATAGGCTATTTACAATATTCTTTAAAATTTGTAAACACGTTGTCAAAATCAACTTTAATGTACGCACCTTTTGTTTGAGCAGGAGAGGGAATAATAGCCTAACAAACACACGCAGCAATTACAGAAGTTGTGGGCTAGGCTACTTGTTGCTTTCTTTTACTATGGTTTATGGAAGCATATGTGTAGCTTTATTCAAATGAGAATGCAATCTGCAATTCAAAAAGACATTACATTATGCAATTGCCAATTCATTATGCAATTTAATATTGTAATTTGCAATAATTTCCAACAAATTGTATTTTAATCTGCAAAGTGACAATGCAATCCTAAAATCAATTTGAATAATTTTGGTTAAAAAATAGAATAAACATGGATTGAAATGCATTCCATTTTGCCATGGTACTTCAGTCTCAACATTCAAATGGCAATTTGTTCAATATTCAGTTTCATCATTTAACTGTCAATTCGTTTTGCAATTTAATATTCAAAGTGCAATGTAGGATTGCATTTTGAAAACATATTTGGCAAAACTGACAATGCCAGCCTGAAAACAATTTGGATTATTTTGGGCAAAATGTTATCTATCGTTTTGAGGCATTTTATTCAAATGGAAAAGAAATATCGCTCCCCTTGATTGCATTGAACTTTACCACGCTCTTTGTGTTGCAAAATTCAAATGGCAATTCAATCTGTAATCTGTAATCTGTCAAGTCACTCGTCAAGGCGGGAACTAGTCTACGTCACTTCCGTGTTTACGTCTTACTCAGTTAGCGTTTGCAATGGAGGAGTTTGCAGCTGCAAACTGGCCGATGATGTAGAACAGTGGTTCTCAACCTTTTTTTAGTGATGTACCCCCTGTGAAAAATGTTCAGCCAAGTACCCCCTAACCAGCGCACAAGAATTGCTGAATTGTTGTATACGATACTTATTTGTAGGCTACCGATTTGCTGGGGAGTGCTACTAAAGCTGCCGCTGGTTAGACAGGCAAAGTTATCAGCAGCAATATAAGAGCCTTAATAACCACAGCTGGGTCTCGCGGTCACTAGGCCTACTCGCGGTCACCGTTAGGCTATATTAATTAATCAACTGTGACATGATATGTTTGCGCCACCAACAAACAATGAAAGGGTGGAGGTAGCAAAGGATGAAGTCAGCAAAACTAGAGGAGTTCTTTCAGATGAACAAGGCAGGCAGATTGCTTGTCAAAACGTTAGCATTATATCTGGATTATACTGAATAATGTTTACTGATGTTAAACCGCGAACGCTGTTTAAAGACATACACAACGGTAAACTAGAACAAAACTATAGGTAACTTTACCCTTTATAAAGTATTATAAAGTTATCCAAATGAATAGGTCGTTATTAAACTGTGTGTTCTCCCCCTAAATAAAAGGTCTCTGGACAAGAGGGTGGATACACCCTGGCGTGATGTTTTGCAGGTTAAAAATTATGTCAAACCACAATGGCGAGCATTTTACAAGTCACCATTAACTAAAAAAAGCTGGTGATCTACAATGGCGTATTCTGCATGGTGCAATACATGTAGCAGTGAATGCTTTTATTTCTGTTTTAAATTCAATGGTCGCTCAA
>NC_063212.1:26741926-26744426 GCF_017589495.1 Alosa alosa | reverse complement strand
CTATGTGTGTATATATATATATGTGTGGACTGTGTGTGTGTGTGTGTGTGTGTGTGAACTGTGTGTATGTAGACTGTGTATATATGTGTGTGTAGACTGTGTGTGTGTATGTATGTGTGTATGTATATGTATATGTATATATATATATATATATATATATGTATATGAACTATGTATGTGTATATATATATATATATATATATATATTATTGTGTAATAATATTATTGATATTGTGTGTGTGTATTAATAGTATTATTATTATTTATTGGACTGTGTGTTATTATTGTGATATGTGTGTTTTTTATTATTGGATTTTGTGTGTGTGTGTGTGTAGTAATGTGTTTACATATTGTTATTATTGGACTGTGTATTGTTTTTTTTTGCGGACTGTGTGTGTATTATTATTATTGTAATATGGTATTTATGTGTGTGTGTGTGCACATGTGTGTGGACTGTGTGTGTTGATAATATGTGTGTAATATGGACTGTTATTGGATTGTGTAAATATGTGTGTTGGACTGTGTGTGTGTGTAATATGTGGATTATTGGACTGGTAGGATATGTATTGTGGATATGTGTGTGTGGACTGTTATGTATTTATTTGGTGTGTGGACTGTGTTGGCTGGTAGTCCATCTGAACTGTGTATTTTGACTGGCCTCATCAGACCTGTGTTTAAAAAGACATCACCCACCTCACACAGAAACCGCCACTGCAGACACACACACACACACACACACACACACACACAACACACACACACACACACACACACACACACACACACACACACACGTACTTCACAGAGAAAGACTTTACGGACCCCAGTCATATCACCTGACCAAAATGGAAGCAGGTTTTTTACCAAGATGAAGTGTATCCTTGTGTGAGCATATGTGTGTGTGTGTATGTGTGTGTGTATATGTGTGTTTTCTTCCGTTTAGATTCAGTGAGCCTGGGGTCACTGCTGTCATGATGATCAGACCTTCTGACAGACACACATGTGCTGACCGGAGGCCCTCTGTCCATTTGTAATCAGGCAGAGTGGAGGACACCTACCGGGCAGTTCCTCAGGTCCCCGATGGTGCTAGCAGCCTGGAGCAGCTCTCCGAACATGTCGTCTGACCTCAAACGTTCCTCACGTCGGTCGTACGCCTGATGACTACACACACACACACACACACACACACACACAGGGAGAAAACAAAAAGATGTTAATGTATGTCTGAGAGTAATGTAAGAGTGTGTGTGTTTTTACATAGACTACACACATACACAAATACACACACACAGGGAGAAAACAAAAAGATGTGAATGTATGTCTGAGAGTAATGTAAGAGTGTGTGTGTTTTTACATAGACTGCACACACACACACACACAGTCACTATCTGTCATGGGAGGCAGCAATGAGTGACTGTGCTTCAGGATATGTTGGGGTCGAAGACACACTGATGAACTCAGTTGCCCTACATGAGCCTGTGTGAGCCTGTCTACAGTGGTGGAGACCGTGAAGGGCAGTTGGTGAGAGGTGTGTGTGTGTGTGTGTGTGTGTGTGTGCGTGCGTGTGCAGGTGTATTGGTGATTGTGTGCATAAGGTAGGTGTCTCTGTGTGTGTGTCGTCTCTTTAGGTAATGTGTCGCGTCTCTTTGTGTGTGTGTGCCTCGTCTGTGTGTGTGTGTGTGTAAAAAGGTCTCTGTGTGTGATAGTGTGTGTGTATTGTGTTCACCAGAGGGCAGTTGTAGAGACGTAGTGGACCAGCTCAGTAAAGGGCAGCGGGTCAGAAGAGGCTCCACAGCTCCGGCATACAGACTGGAGAAGGAACAGCACACACACACAAACACACACAGAGACAGACACACACACACACACACACAGAGAGAGAGAGAGAGCAGGATGTTAGTACTGTGCCTCCACAGGTCACTAATTGCCCATGCACTGTGCCAACTGGCACCACACCCCCCCCACCCAGTGTAGACTAGACCAGTGGGCATCATTAACCACAGCGGCCGGTAGACTAGACCAGTGGGCATCATTAACCTGGCGGCGCAGAATAGACCAGTGGGCATCATTAACCACAGCGGCGGTAGAGCTAGACCAGTGGGCATCATTAACCACAGCTGACATTAGACTAGACCAGTGGGCATCAATACAACCACAGCTGCCGGTAGAGCTAGACCAGTGGGCATCATTAACTACAGCGGCCGGTAGACTAGACCAGTGGGCATCATTAACCACAGCGGCCGGTAGACTAGACCAGTGGGCATCATTAACCACAGCGGCCGGTAGACTAGACCAGTGGGCATCATTAACCTGGCGGCCGCAGACTAGACCAGTGGGCATCACAGTGGCCAGAACAACATTATGAAACAGAAAGAACAAAGAACATACAGTACCCAGGCTTAAGATTTAAGAATTCATTTTTAACACTCTGACTGGACATTTTTAACCTCTCTGACTGACATTTTAACACTCTCTGATTGACATTTCACCAAACTGACAT
>NC_063212.1:26734426-26736926 GCF_017589495.1 Alosa alosa | reverse complement strand
TAGCTAAATTCAGAATGTATCACGATTCCTGGCCGTAGTGGTGTGCTTCCTGAACAACTGTCGTGTGGAACAATCAGAGCCCTGGCATTATAGTCGCGTCATAGGGTGCGGGCTTGAGGCAGGGTTTTTTGCCTCAAAGTAATTTTTGTAATCAGGATTATTGGAGTAGCTTCAGCTGAATCGTTTCAGCCCTACACACACACACACACACACACACACACACACACACACAACACCCTGCACACACACCGCAGCTGCTGCACACACACACACACACACAATAACAACACACACACACTACCGTCTTTACACACACACACACACACAACCTGCGATGCATGCGCCGCCATGCGCATGCGCACAAAATTGGTAAGGACTCTGCAGCATCATCAATGAATCCCAATTATAAACTTGCCAGCACATTGCTTCTCCCCTCATGCATAACACACACACACAAAGCAGACACACACACACACACACACAAAAGCAGATACACACACACACACACACACACACACACAGACTTACGAAGCACTCTGCGGCGTCGTCCATGGCGCCGAGCTGGAAGCGCTGTTCGTCCTTGAAGGTCTCTGCCAGCGCATGGCGCAGGTTATCAGAGGGCAGTGCCCGCTCACGGCTGTGCTGGAACTGACTGAAGATGCCCTGCACACACACACACAGGTCAGACAACCGGTAACAAACACTGAAGCTTTAAGAAGCTTGGCTGCCTGACTGAAGTGTGTGTGTGTGTGTGTGTGTGTATTCCTTGAGTGTACAGGAGATCCAAAAGTCTCTGAGGCAGTGGTTGTTGGGAAGTTAGAGTAGTTATTGTTTGTTTGTGTGTGTGTGTGTGTGTGTGTGTGTGTGTGTGTGTGTGTGTGTTGTGTGTACCTTTAGTGCACAGAAGATGCAGGACTCTCCGTGGCAGTCGTGGTTGGGCAGCTGCCGAAGACTACGTCTGAAGATGTCCATATGCCACAGTACCTGACAAGATGCACAATGGGAGATGTAGTATTATCCACAAAGAGACAGACACAGATCTCCATATGCCACAGTACCTGACAAAATGCACCATGGGAGATGTAGTATTATCCACAAAGAGACAGAAACAGATCTCCATATGCCACAGTACCTGACAAGATGCACCATGGGAGATGTAGTATTATCCACAAAGAGACAGACACAGATCTCCATATGCTACAGTACCTGACAAGATGCACCATGGGAGATGTAGTATTATCCACAAAGAGACAGACACAGACAGACAGACAGCCGCTGTTCTTCCCATGCCATAACACTGGCTTCCAGGAAGTATCTTCTGGGAATTCAGGGTGTGTGAGTGTGTGTATGAGTCAGCATTAAGAGAGCTGACTAGCTACGGTGTGTGTGTGTGTGTGTGTGTGTGTGTGTGTGTGTGTGTGTGTAGGTGGACCTCTGTAGGAGTGGACATCCCATAATTACCACAAAGACCAAATTAAGACTTATGACAATATGTCACGGTTTATTTCTGTGTGAGTCTGACTGTGTTTTTCCGTCTGTCTGCCTGTGCGTGTGTGTGTGTGTGTGTGTGTGTGGCCATTTGGCATACCACGTTTAGTCACTCTGATGATGTAATAGTCAGAACACTCAGAACATCAAAATATCATGTCTGGTCATCTTAGGCCACCCCCCCCCCCCCCCCCCCACACACACACACACATTACTAACATCACATCTGCCCATCAGTGACCACTCCTAACACACACACACACACACACAATATTCAGCATGTGGCCTAGCCTAAATGTGTCACACACACACACATATAGAATATTCAGCATGTGGCCTAGCCTAAATGTGTCACACACACACACACATAGAATATTCAGCATGTGGCCTAGCCTAAATGTGTCACACACACACACACACAATATTCAGCATGTGGCCTAGCCTAAATGTGTCTCACACACACACACACACACATAGAATATTCAACATGTGATGTGGCGAAATGTGTCCAAACTCCGGTATGTGTCAAGTCAATGTAACTGCTCTTAGCTTGGTCTCTCTCGCTCTCACACACACTCACACTGTTGATATGGACTGGTTGTCTGCCCACTGTATACTCTGTTTAGGGAGGATAGAGAAGTAGTAGTGGTGTGTGTGTGTGTGTGTGTGTGTGTGTGTGTGTGTGTGTGTGTGTGTGTGTGTTGGGGGCATTTGAGTGAGCAGTGTGTGTTTAAATCAGGAGAATGTGTGTGTGTGTGTGTGTGTGTGTGTGTGTGTTTTGGGGGCATGTGAGTGAGCAATGTGTGTTTAAATCAGGAGAATGTGTGTGTGTGTGTGTGTGTGTGTGTGTGTGTGTGTTGGGGGCATTTGAGTGAGCAGTGTGTGTTTAAATCAGGAGTGTGTGTGTGTGTGTGTGTGTGTGTGTGTGTGTGTGTGTGTGTGTGTGTGTGTGTGTGTGTGTGTGTGTGTGTGTGTGTGTGTGTGTTGGGGGCATTTGAGTGAGCAATGTGTG
>NC_063212.1:26714426-26729426 GCF_017589495.1 Alosa alosa | reverse complement strand
CACACACACACACACACACACACACACAGACACACACAGACACACACCACATACACACACACACACACAGACACACACAGACACAGACACACACCACATACACACACCACATACACACACACACAGACACAGACACAGACACACAGACTTTCCAGACACAGACACACACAGACACACAGACTTTCCAATGCTTTCCTGGCACCAACATTTACATTTACGCATTGCAAATGCACATAAGTCTCCCATAATGCCCCTCTCCACGGCAGCCTCACTGACTGTGTAAGGTAGACGTGTGTGTGTGCATGAGGCAGACATGTGTGCACTGGTCTCCTACTGGACACACTGGTGTGTGTGTGTGTGTGTGTGTGTGTGTGTGTGCACTGGTCTACTGGACACACTGGTGTGTGTGTGTGTGCACTGGTATCTGGACACCCTGGTGTGTGTGTGTGTGCTGGTCTACTGGACACACACACAAACACAAGACACATTTCCTCAGGCCTCTGTGTAGGATGAACACACACACACACACACACACACACACACACTTCCTCAGGCCTCTGTGTAGGATGAAACACAAACACACACACACACACACACACACACACACACACACATTTCCTCAGGCCTCTGTGTAGGATGAACACACCACCACGACCACTGTAGGATGAACACACCATAATAACCACACGATACCTAACACACACACACACACACACACACACATTTCCTCAGGCCTCTGTGTAGGATGAACAAACAACACACACACACACACACACACACACACACACACACACTTCCCCAGGCCTGAACACATATGGACAGAAAGATCTGGAATGTGGCTTGTGGCTGGTTTTGCTTCACACACACCTCGGGCTCGACCGGCCAACTGGTTTGGGTGCACACCAGTTGGACACACAAACACACACACACACACACCTCTGCCACATACACACACACATTGACACACACACCTCTCTGCCTCACACACAGTTCTCTGCCACACACACACACACACACACACACACCTGTCTGCCATACACAAGCACAAGCACACACACACACACATACACCAGTGTGTCCAGTAGGAGACCAGTGCACACACACACACACACACCAGTATGTCCAGCAGACTGATATCTGTGCTGCTGCTTGCACATCAACTAGCGCAGTGTGGTTCTGATGCTGACCAGATTCAGCCAGTCGTCTCCAATGGCAACCGCAATGCTTGCAAGACTGGTAATGTGCATGCAGAGACACAAGGAGAGGCTGTGAGAAGGTGCACATAGTTCTACAATTAAAGAATTCCATCCAAAGTAAATAGTACAACATGGAAAATCATTGTGGTGGTCAGTGTTGATATTGTGGTGGTCAGTGTTGATATTGCGGTGGTCAGTGTTGATATTGTGGTCAGTGTTCCCGTATGGAATTTTTTGGGCCAATAAAGATAACTGATATTTATCGTTCTGTTGTGGCCGATAAAGATAACCGATGTTAATCGTTCTGTTGTGGCCGATAAAGATAACTGATCTTTATCGTTCTGTTGTGGCCGATAAAGATAACCGATATTTATCGTTCTGTTGTGGCCGATATCGATATGATAACTGATAATATATATTTTAGCTGCAACTTCTCGGACTGTATCTTGTGTCTGTCTACTCTGTTGCGCACAACCTGCTGCAGCAGAAATGAAAGGGGTTAGCCCGGAAGGTTTTAATAACTTTAATGACCTGTCTGGAACTGAAGCAGGAATGGTTAGCATATTTCTCCGTAATACAAAACTCATGCAAATATAACACTAAAATACAACTATGACTTATCTACTTGTCCCACCGAAGAGTTTGTTTATTCGTTTCCCCAACTAGCGCGGTAAATTGCAAACACACCAGCACAAGACGCCTCTAGGTAGGCTGAGCTCCGCACTGCTGAGGTTAAACGGGGGATCATTCACGAGTAGATTTTGGGCTGCACAGGTTCAACACAGATCCACAGATCATGTTAGAATGGTGAAATACATCCACACCGCTGACATTATAAGTAGCTCAGTGTAGCCAGACGGGCCTTACATACAGTACAGTATGCCTAGTTGGGAAATTAGGGATTTAAAAAAATATAGATGCAAATTATCGACCAGAATTCTGCTATCGGAACAATATAATATATTAATAATAATATTTTTACTTTTTCATTTTATCGGCCAATAATATATCGGCCGCAGATTTATTGTGCATCCCTAACTGCGCACGCACGCACGCTCTGTCTCCTTTGAAACCACTCCACAGGCCAGGAAAAATTAAACACACACTCACACACACAACTTTAACCAGTCCACAAGCCATGAAGAGTTAGCCCAAATACACACACACCTAAGCAGCTAGGCCTGAGAGGCTTGGCAAGTTTGCACCAGAGTCTCTTACAGCCATGGCAGCGGCATTCCAGAGCTGTTCACTTAAGCCCTGGGTTACCAAAACCACCCCACAAGCCCCGCACACACACACACACACACACACACAGCATTACACAGACACACCCACAGCATTACCAGCTGGGACACAACCCAGCAGAACCATGGACCTCTCTCTCTCTCTCTCTCTCACACACACACACACACACACACACACACAGCATTACCAAACTACCCAGTCAGCCGGGACACGACCCATCAGAACCATGGACCTTTTAAGACCCAAATCTTGTGGTCCAAAATCAAACAAATCGGACACCCCTCAGACATATATACACACACACACTTGAATTTCCCCTGGGGATCAATACAGTATCTATCTATCTATCTATCTATCTATCTACACACACACACACACACACACACACACACACACACACACGTTAATTCTCATCTGTGTGATGTGTGTGTTTGGAGTTTCAGCAGAGAGAATCACATCCTAGTTGTCAATCACTGACCCTCTCTCACACACACGCGCACACACACACACACTACACACTCCCTTCAAGCTCACTAACACACAACCCCACCCACCCACTCCTGTCCATGAAATGGTCCATCACTCACCACACAAGATAAAAGATGGCCACCACGCAACGCATACACACACACACCTGAAGGAGACGAAGCCACATGTATACACACACACTCAGCTCTTTGTGTGTGTGTGTATATGTGTTATGTCTTTTGTGTGTGTGCCTCCTTCAGAATCTGGTCAGGTGTGTGTTGTGGCAGAATGAGTGACCATGACTGACAGCACCAGAGTTGAAGTATAGCTACTCGTTTCTCAGTCTGAGACACACAAACACGGATGTTCTTCAAGGGCACAAACATGCACACAAATACACAAGAGTGGAACACTAGAGTGGAACATGGCAGTGGAACACAGAAGTGGAACACAGAAGTGGAACACTAGAGTGGAACATGGCAGTGGAACACAGAAGTGGAACACTAGAGTGGAACATGGCAGTGGAACACAGAAGTGGAGTGGAACAGATAAGAGCAGAACACGGAAGGAGAACACAGGAGGGGATCTCAGGACAGGAGCAGAGCATCATGGGAGTGATGAGAAGTCTGACCCATTATATATACATATGAGAGTGCGTCTTACACAGCCTATGATCTGACCCATACACATATCAGAATGAGTCTCTTACACAGCCTATGATCTGACCCATACACATATCAGAATGTGTCTCTTACACAGCCTATGATCTGACCCATACACATATCAAAATGCGTCTCTTACACAGCCTATGATCTGACCCATACACATATCAGAATGAGTCTCTTACACAGCCTATGATCTGACCCATACACATATCAAAATGCGTCTCTTACACAGCCTATGATCTGACCCATACACATATCAGAATGAGTCTCTTACACAGCCTATGATCTGACCCATACACATATCAAAATGCGTCTCTTACACAGCCTATGATCTGACCCATACACATATCAGAATGTGTCTCTTACACAGCCTATGAGCTGACCCATACACATATAAGTGTGTGTGTGTGTGTGTGTGTGTGTGTGTGAGAGTGTGTGCATATAAGCTTATGATCTGACCTCACCGGTCACTCACACAGCAGTGGACAAGTGGACAGCAATAACCCAATAACACACACACACACACACACACACACACACACACACACAGCAATGAACCAACACACACACAGTCAAAGAATAACAGCAATTAACCAACACACACACACACACACACACACACTGCAATGAACCAACACATACACAGTCAAAGAATAACAGTAATTAACCACACACACACACACACACACACACACACACACACACACACTGCAATGAACCAACACATACAGTCAAAGAATAACAGTAATTAACCAACACACACACACACACTGCAATGAACCAACGCACACACAGTCAAAGAATAACACCAATTAACCAACACACACACACACAAATAAAAAAAAAGCAATGATCCAACACACACACACAGACACACACAGTCAAATAAAAATAGCAATGAACCAGCACACACACAAAGGCACACACTCACAAAGACAGACAGACAGACAGACAGACACACACACACACACACACAAAGACACAGCCAAGCCCACAGTCAAAGAATAATGGCACTGAACCAAAGAAGGCCTCAGGATTAGAATGAAAACATTTCTTCCCAGACGTTGAGATATGAGCAGGAAACACTGTTGGCCAATCACATATGAGCAGGAAACACTGTTGGCCAATCACATATGAGCAGGAAACACTGTTGGCCAATCACAGCCTGGACCACCCTCCTGAGAAGGCACCACTCATCATCTGATGAGCTCACAATGACCGAGCCTTTTTTACCGAAACTTGAACAAACTGTGACATCACCTCCTGCCACCTACTCATGCTGGACGTGACACACACCACTCCATAAGTCCATCCATACACACACACACACACACAGTAACAGTGCAGTACTCCAGTAACTTACTAGCCTGACGAACCAGACCCACATTAAAATGTAGGGTCTGGGCACTCACCGTTCGCAGTGCTCAGTCCGAGGGGCGGGATAATCGGTTGTCTTTCAAATTCCCTCTGCACTAATAGGACAGCACTGAGTCCCATCGTTTTTTCCCACCAGCCGAGCTTAGTTGGCTAGTTCAAACTTTTGGCAACTTAAAACCAGCTTAACTCTCGTGTGTCACACTGTTGGCCAACAGCAATATCCATCTTCTTTGTTTTCAAGTAGCAGGGAATTCAAGCCAAACCGTTGCAACTCTGCCATCAATCATTATGTTAAGCCCGCTTAACGACTCTATACATGATTTGATTGGCCTGATAGAAGTTTAATTTTCGAGCTCACAAGCCAACGGAGAGTAGCTAGACTAGCCCTGGAAGCAAATGTAATTTGCTGCCGCTAGGGTGCGTCTAGATTTCTAGGCTAGTAACTTACACTAAGTGTGAATATAGACATGTTTGTGTCTGTGCTGCACTAAGTGTGAATATAGACATGTTTGTGTCTGTGAAGTACTAAGTGTGAATATAGACATGTTTGTGCCTGTGCAGTACTTACATTAAGTGTGAATATAGACATGTTTGTGTCTGTGCAGCACTAAGTGTGAATATAGACATGTTTGTGCCTGTGCAGTACTTACATTAAGTGTGAATATAGACATGTTTGTGTCTGTGCAGCACTAAGTGTGAATATAGACATGTTTGTGCCTGTGAAGTACTCCACACAGTAACTTACACTAAGTGTGCAGCTAAAGTGCGAGATGGAACCACAACTCTTCCGTCGGCATGGTGATTTATCGCCATGGTTTCCAGACCTTTCCCCGGGAGCAGTGTAAGTGAGCACTTGAGCAGGGACGCTTGTCCACCCTGTCGACCAGCAACGTGATGTACAGAGACCATATGAGCCGGATGTACTCATTAACTACCCACAGGAGAGAGAGAGAGAGAGAGAGAGAGAGAGGTGTGAGTGGGGGGGCAGATCATCACCGCCATCACTCCACTCAGTCACAGGAAATTACATGGCACAGGGAAATCACATCTCCATTCTTAATTAAAAACTCCCACAAACACACACACACAACTCTGAGTTCAACAGTTAAACGCGGTCCTCCTGTCCCACTCATGGTTGTGCACGGGTGTGTACAACCATGAGTGTGTACATCTTGGAACATAGGTGTGTGTGTGTGTTGACTCAACTGAAGTTTGGGATGAGAGGAACACACTCCTAACCTGACCCTAGCCAGATGAATGTCGTTCCGCTTAGCTCCGCCTAGCTTCACTCACATCCATCTGGGACCTCTTCCATTGAGAGTGATTTCTCCAACCAACTTTATGGTTTAGCCAAACAGGACGCAGGGCGGGAGTTTCATAGATGTGACATAGCGTAGAAGCGACTGTGAGTCTGTTATTAGCGTCACGGGTTGCCTTCGATGTGAGTGGTTGAAGTAGCACGTCAATAGATGACGGACAAGTGGCTTATTCAATCATATGCAAGCATTTTTTGATTAGGCCCAGCCTTCTGAAGCAACACTTCAATGGATCGGTTCCAGATGGATGAGTGGAGCTAGGCGGAGCGAAATTCATCTGGCTATTGCCAGGTTAACACACTCCCCCATGGCAGTGAGAGATAGACAGCGTGCACACACACACACACACACACACACACAAAAAGATGTACTCCTTCACTGACCCAGCCACACACAGACACAGACACACGCTCATGTCATACAGGGTTCACATCACTGTCAGATTAGCACCCAAATCCCAAACAGGAAATGACCTCATGAGAACTTCCTCCAGCTGACACGTCTGAAACCAGCCCCCAACACACACACACACACACACTACAGGTCCCCAGAGAGTGTGTGTGTGTCCTTTTGGTAGGACTCTCTCTCTCTCTCTCTCACACACTCACACACACACACACACATTAGATACTTTATTCAATTCCACATTACAAGTAAATTTTCATTAGGAATCAAATGTTTTGAATGATCAAACAGATTAAACCACATCAGCGCCTTGCTATGTATGACAATACAATCTCAGGGGTACAGAAAACATCTCCTTTTCCAAGTAAACATGCTTCCTATAATGGCTGAAATTGAGCAGTACTTTACCAACTGTTTGGCTCTTGTTTTCAATAGCCCCCCAATGCAAAGTCCCCGGGTCGCCAGCATGTGTACATGTACACACACACACACACACACACACACACACATATGTGTAAGACTACAGGTCCCCAGAGAGTGTGTGAGTGGCCTTATGGTAGGTCTCTCTCTCTCTCTCCCTCTCTCTCACCTACACACACACACACACACACACGGCATGGCAGCTTCCTCAACAGGTTTCCAAGAGTACCACTCCTCGGTTGTCCACACACACACACACCCACACACACACACACACACACACGGAGTAATAGTATAATATATTGAGATAACACACACCAAGACTCCATTGCATCACTCCACATAAACAAACACACACACTCAAGAACTAACAGGTCTCCGTCACCATGCTGAGTCACACCCCAGAAACATTTACTCACTCACTCACTCACACTCACTCACTCACTCACTCACCTCACTCACCTCACTCACCTCACTCACACACACACACACACTCACACACTCAGACCCGTGCTACTGGTCTCCATAGAGGAAACCAAGAACAAAAGCTGCCAGAGATGTTGTCCGTTCTCTGTTGAAATTACATAAAAGTGATTCTCTTCTATTCAAACGACCCCCACACACACAGTTTCTAGCACAGCAGGGGACAGCAAGGCCTCCACAATGTGTGTGTGTGTGTGTGCATATAGGAAGAGTGAGTGTGTGTGTGAGAGTGTCTGTGTATATATATATATATATATATATATATATATTTATGTGTGTATGTGTTTGTGTCAATAGAAGAGCAGCTGAAAGAGTCACTGGTGCAGAGTGTGTGAGTAAGATGGTGAACCAGCAGTGCAGTTTGTGTGTGGTGTGTGTGTGTGTGTACTGAATCCAGTGATGCAGGACTGCCTCCCTCTCCTCTGCATTTCAGCATCTGTTCTCCCCAGCAGAGCTGATGTGGCCTTTCTGCTGACTCTCACTTTCTCCCTCACACACACACACGAGAATAACCCATCACAGATAAAGTCAATTGGACACCTCCACGCGCTGACTAATTAATAAAAGTGCACACACAAACACACACACACACACACACAGTGTTTATCTGGTAAATTAACACTGCCAATGGAATTCCTAATTTCATTAGTGTGATTTCCTTAGATGTCTGAGAGAGAAAATGGCATATGAAAATGACATGACTCTTCATCTGGGAGGTGTGTGTGTGTGTGTGTCTGTGTGTCAGAGATGTTCACAAGTCATTTTTTAGAAGTCCAAGTCAAGTCTCTGGCCATATGATCCGTCCCTAACACTGTATTGTTAAATCTTATGAATTCAAAGCATGTCTTGTAGCTACCATCCATACAGTGCAGTATCAAAACCAGCATGTCCTGTAGCTACCATCCATACAGTGCTGTATCAAAACCAGCATGTCCTGTAGCTACCATCCATACAGTGCTGTATCAAAACATGTCCTGTAGCTACCATCCATACAGTGCTGTATCAAAACCAGCATGTCCTGTAGCTACCATCCATACAGTGCTGTATCAAAACATGTCCTGTAGCTACAGTACCATCCATACAGTGCTGTATCAAAACCAGCATGTCCTGTAGCTACCATCCATACAGTGCTGTATCAAAACATGTCCTGTAGCTACCATCCATACAGTGCTGTATCAAAACATGTCCTGTAGCTACAGTACCATCCATACAGTGCTGTATCAAAACCAGCATGTCCTGTAGCTACCATCCATATGTAACGGATGCCAGCTAGCTTAGCTGTGCTTGTGGAACGTTGGTAAACCTCACTCCCCGACGCCTCAAGAGTGCTGCTGGCATGGAAATTCTTAGATGGTCAGGTGGGAGGCCTTGGGTGAGAGGAGACGGAATGACTCATGAGGCCTTTTCACACTGCCAAAATCGCCGCGATTTTATGTACCAGAATCGCGGAACGACTGTCCCTTTCACATAGACCGGCGGGACAAAGTGTCTCGCCAAATTTACTACCAAGCCCCCTAGACATTTTATAACTGCTAACAGTGTGCCTAGGCCTACTGTTAAACACCTGAAAAATATTAAGCTGCTGTTTTCTTTTCATGATGAGCACTAGGCCTATGCTTGAATGATTTAATTATGACTGAATGGAACGTTGCGTTTTTAAGCGCCAGAACTGCTTATCACAGTGTGACAAAGTTTACACCAATCATCATCTTCTAATGTATCCTTATGTTGAGATGTCCATTCTCTTTGCCCTAAACATAGGCTATCATTTGTGCGCGAAGCATGTTTCAATTAAGACAGTACACAAGCTATTTTTATTGTTATTATTCATTTTATGTAATATTGAATGATTTCATGAATAAATTGTACGCACAGCGCGTACAGGATTACGGCTGGCGGCGCCACTGACCAAGGCCACAGTAGCCTGTGAACCTCGATTTTCAAAGGGGAATTACGGCCAACGCAGGGGGCAACTCTTCTCTTCAATTTCCCTTCCAAATTACTTTTTATTGTCTAAAGACATCTATCGCAAGAATTTAACATTCTAAGCAACAGCAAAGCAAGCTAACCAAAGTGCAGTCGGTTCTCCCGCCATGGTTTTGGAAATCACACACCTGCTGCATCTGAAGGCCCACGCATAATAAGGCCTACGACTATCACTCTACACGCCCCCTGTTGCACGTCACATTTTAATTTGCTAGCTGATCCTGCCTCCCCAAAATGCCGGATCATGTGAACAGATCAGCAGGCCGGCAAATTTTCACCTCGTTTTCAGACACACGTTGAGGCAAAAAGACGTCTCCTCTTCCCGCAAATTTAGCGTGATCTCTGTGTGAAAAGGCCTCAGAGGTTAGCTTGTTACTGTGACAATGTTTAATGCTCCTTTCACATTAGTAAGTGACTGACCTATCTGGGTGCGTTTTGACATGCCTGATGAAATTAGAGGTTGTTGAGCCGGCATCATTTATCCTGGTGCCACACACCTTGTATGTAGCTGTTGGCTTATTTTCCACTGTGCACGAAGTTATCGTAGTAAGTGATAACCACTCCCGGAGTCGTGCCTTTTATCACCATGGTCGATGTATTTTTTTATCTGTGAGTGGGTGCACATTAGAGGACTGATTTTTCTGTCCGGCTCCCGCAATATTCTGTCCCGCTCCCGCATCAATGTGTCATTTTTAGTCCAGCTCCCGCCCGCATCTGTAACATGATGTCCCACTAAAGCCTGCATGCAGGAGGGACAGCCTATTCAGCTTTTCTTTCTGTCTCACGAAAGGAGCACACACACACCTGAGAAAGACTCCAGATGTCAGATTTTAAGTTTCTTGGTTCTGAATGTAGGCTAACAACTGAAGTAGGCCTAGTCTGCCCTCTTCCTCTGTCATGCTTTCGATTTCGAGTTTTGACAATGAGCAGCAGGAACAAATTGAACCCACGTAAACGACAATATAGGCTATAGGCCTGCTATCCGTCAGTTATGCTTAAACCCCGTTTTTTAATGCTGCCTAACAGAACATCCAGCTGAACTATAGTTATAAACACTACTCATTTCCATATTTAATTTTATGCACATATTTAATTGGCGGGAGTGCAGTGAATCATCGGGTTGTCCCGCACCTGCGAACGCACCTCTCTTATCTCGCCCGCTCCCGCAAAGAGCTTTCAAAAGTTGTCCCGCACCACACTCTTTTGCGTCGGGACCCGTGGGTCTAGCGCGGGAGTGCAGACCTCTAGCACACATAGTGCATGCGTTACGTTGCACATCATGGCAAAGGGGACATGTAGCTCAAATATGCAGAAAGAAAGAAGCACACTCAACACCCTATAGTACTTCAACTGGGTGCTTAAACTTTCTTGATAATAAATCAAAAACTTTGAAAAATAAATAAAGCAAGCACTCAACAGTTTCGTTTACTTTTTAATTGCCTCACAAACGTTTCGGGCTGACACCCTTTTTTCAGTGTGAAAAATGGCAATTTCACCCTTGACCCCAAGTAGGTGTGTTTAAATAAACTAGATCATCACCTTTATGCAGCTCATCATACATTTACCAAAGTATATGCATCAAGAAAATGAAATAGAAATACAGGAATAAATTTAGATAAAAATAAAAAATAATTGCATGAAATACAGGTTGTTTACGAGTCTCGGAAGCACAAGTCCGAGTCAAGTCTGAAGTCTTTTCGGTGGAGTCGCAAGTCAAGTCTGAAGTCACTGTTTTTGTGACTTGAGGTGACTAAAGTCCAAGTCTCAGACTCCAGTCCCCATCTCTGGTGTGTGAGTGTGTGATGAGTTATCTCTGAGCTTTTATAAGAGACACTGAAATAATCTCTTAATACAGAAGAGACAGACAGAGACAGACAGACACAGACAGACACACACGCACACACACACACACACACACGACACACGCACGCACGCGCACGCACACACACACACACACACGCACGCACACACACACACACACACACACACACACACACACACACACACACACACACACACACACACACACACACACGCACACACACACGCACGCACACGCACACACACACACACACACTTCACGTTTCATCTCCACACCTTCTTTTGAGCTTGTTCCTCTCCTGAAGGCGTGTTGTTTAGGTGACCTGGCAGGGCCAGTGTGTGTGTGTGTGTGTGTGTGTATGTGTGTGTGTGTGGACAAGAGCAGGTTCTGCAGCCAGTTCTGCAGCATACCTCTCTGGCCCCCAGGTTCCCCTCACTCATCTGTTCCAAACATAGTCGTCTTCAGCTCCAAACTACACCAATTCCATGGAAGCAAACACACACACCATTACCAGCATCTCAGCACTGCCTAACTATAGACCACAACTTCACACATAATGTGACACACACACACACACCATTACCTGCATCTCAGCACTGCCTAACTAGAGGCCCCAACTTCACACATAATGTCACACACACAGAGTGAGATTGATTGATTGATTGCTTGCTTACTTACTTACTTACTTACTTACTTAATCTCAAATATATGAGAAAAGCCATCTAGTCCTTATTTTTCAGGGATCTCACAGCCAAAACTCCTAATCCAACATACACACACACAGAGACAGTCAGTTTCCCCCAGATATACAACATATGCAGATAAGTTTAGATAAAGATTAAGACACCGCAAACACAACCTCCGGCAGTCCTAATTTTAAACACAACCGGAAGCTGACCGTTAATAACGAACACTCACTGGGCTCATATGCGTTCGTGAGAACGGAATGTCTCTTCGTATCACACTGACTGTGTGTCACCATGACATGCACCGAATACCTGTCCGCCTTCACCATTCCACATTCCAGCATCTGCGTGCATTCACAAGTGTTGTCATCTCCACAAGACAACATGGGGTTGCTCTTCAGAATCTTAGTTGCCCTGTATCTGACCCGTGCTGATATGCTCATTTGGTCATTTTTGTAATTAATTAACTAAATTATCTGTCGTTCCCGAAAGAAGCAATTGTAGACTAAACTTCCCCAACACCAAAATCACAGCCAACTCTGATCAGTTTCGCCCATAAGCAGGATAACAACACCGCCCCGGGCATCGATTCATGTAAACGAGATTAATTTGCTATGCGGCATGGTGTCTGATGTTACCCAGCGGTTAGTGCACAGAGGTCGGTTTCAAAACAACAGCGAGTCGAGGATCTTTTACCAACACAGACAGACGTTTTCGCACGAGTTCACTTTGCCACACGACACTTTTTAACCACCGTTGCCTGCGCAAGCGGCGGTATCGTTACGTTCCAAAGTTTTGAGTTTTCCAACAGCCTGAGAAGTGATCATTCAGTTCAGCAAAGACACCGAGTGACAACAACACGAAAGTGTTTCCAAACGGCAAAAAGATACAGGAATGTCAGTGTGTGCGTTTTCGGGGGGAACTAACTCGAGAACAGAGTGTCTCATACGGAACAAGAACACGAGCTGCCAGAAAGATGCGACGCAGAAATGCTACAAAGTTGCATCGAGTAGCTTTAGTGGCACAAACGGGTCTAAATGGCAACTTGTTCCCCGGTAACACCACCGGACCCCGCGTGCACTGGACTCTGCTGAATTTAACATTCTGCTCAGACACAATGTAAAACGGTGCCGTTTAGCCAAGTAAAGTTAATATTAGCCTATAAGCGGAGTCGGTATAGCTTAGCATAGCCTTACCTTTTACCTGAAGCAGGTACATTTCCTCCACATGCGCACTGGACGTTAAAATGGCGTGGAAAAGTTTGCACCTTACATACAAGCAAGTGAATGGTTTTAGCCTACTCACCATTTGAAAGGCGAATAAACCAAACTTCCTTGTGCTTGTTTGAAATCCACAGAAAATGTTGTGATTAATATTGTCCTTTGGAATCTGTAGGCTAATAAACCTGAGGAAACAGTCATCTGGATGGGAGGCGTTGGTGAGGGTCTGACGGCGGAAATTGTTAGTTGATCACAAAAGTAGAAACAGCTTTAGTTCATTCCATTTGTCGTCTTACTTCCCGAGGTAAGTCTTGGGCTTTCACTGTGTTTAACTTGAGCGCGTAAACCCTGTGGTCCACGGTTGCTGGTCTGTCGGCGGGACTGGAGTTGATGCGCGGCGGTAGTGAGTCTAGTCGCTACCTGAAATACTGGATTAGAGATGTTTTCAGAGCGGGTCAAACCCCGCCTCTGGTCTACAGTATTTACTGCAGTCCCCGACACACACACACACACACAAGGGCGCGCTTGCACTAGCAGCGAACACTGTCACACGGTAAAGGGAGGAGTTTAGCTGCGCAGTTCTGCTCGGACGCGTGCACTTCCCACGGCTCTTTCCTCACTGTTCCATGGGAGGAATATGGGATGTGAACAACTTACTGTCCGGGCGAAGGGTGCTTACCGAGTGTGTGTGTTAAACCCGCGCCAGCAGCCGAAGCCCTTCGTGATATATACAATTGCGAGTGTGTAGTGTTGGGACCGATCGTTTGCTGTGTGTGTGTGTGCGTGCGTGCGTGTGCGCTGTTTACTTCGCGGATGCCGACACGGCTGGAAATTAAGGCATAGCAACGGGCCAGGAGAGCGCGAGGCTCTAATAAAATGTGATGTAAGAGCAGTGTTACCCAAACACCATCTGTCCAATCCTGTTACATAAACAGATAGAGACGAGAAAAAAAAAACAATTAAACGTTATTTTCTTATTTTATTAATTGAGAAAAAAACCTTGTTTTCTGTTCTTACTGTAATAGTGTGTTTTCAGCAGTAGGCTATATATCAATATTTATCATAGTGCTGTACTTTGAATGCATTAACTCTGGGGGGAATTTAAATAATAACAATAATAATAATAATAATATAATAATAATAATAATAATAATAAAAACATCTCGCTTCTGAAAATAGCTCAACATGAACTAATAAGGCAGGTTAGATGATGGCAAACATTTCAGTTATGAGGAGAAACTAGATGTTATGCTAAAAACCTATTTAAAATGCCTTTTCAGTGGGCCAGAAGAAGTAGGCAAAGTACACGAACTGTTTTGCAAAGAAGATGATGATGAAGAAGATGATGATGAAGAAGATGATGATGGCAGTATGTCATCCAAAACCAGCATCAACTTTTCTGGCTCCAACATCCCCCTCTCATCAACAGTCACAAATCTTGGTGTAAAAATGGACTCCCAACTCACTTTTGAAGCCAATATAAATCACCTCTGCAAGACCTCCTTCTACCACCTCCGTAACATTTCCAAACTCTGCCCCATTCTCTCCCTCTCAGATGCTGAAAAGCTGGTTCATGCCTTTGTCTCCTCCAGACTGGACTACTGTAACACACTTCTCATTGGGATCCCTAGCAAGAGTCTGCAGAGGCTTCAGTACATCCAAAACTCTGCAGCTAGGATCCTGATGAGAGTCTTGGAAACATGAGCACATT
>NC_063212.1:26706926-26709426 GCF_017589495.1 Alosa alosa | reverse complement strand
AAATAGGTGCCTGCATGAAAGAAGAAAAGTGCATCATGGGAAAGAGAGGACAGCCCCTAATATAGCAGCACCTGGTAACAGGTGCACCCAATTACCAATTAACCTCCGCAGGTCCAACACCGCCCGTGCACTGACACGGGACGGCCTGAGGGGGGCACTGGGGGGTCTGTGTGTCTGTGTGTGTGTGTGTGTGTGTGTGTGTGTGTGTGTGTGTGTGTGTGTGTGTGTCTGTGTGTGTGTGTGTGTGTGTGTGTGTGTGTGTGTGTGTGTGTGTGTGTGTGTGTGTGTGTGTGTGTGTGTGTCTGTGTGTGTGTGTGTGTGTTTGTGTGTGTCTGTGTGTGTGTGTGTGTGTGTGTGTGTGTGTGTGTGTGTGTGTGTGTGTGTGACACTATGAGAGTCTGTGTGTATGTGAGAGAGAGGGAGGGAGAGGGTAAAGACAGAGAAAGAGAGAGAGTGTGTGTGTAAATGTGTGAATTAGGGTGTGTGTGTCTGTGTGTGTGTGTGTGAGAGGGAGAGAGAGAGAGAGTGTGTGTGTAAATGTGTGAATTAGGGTGTGTGTGTCTGTGTGTGTGTGTGTGAGAGGGAGAGAGAGAGAGAG
This sequence comes from Alosa alosa, assembly GCF_017589495.1. Lineage (NCBI taxonomy): Eukaryota > Metazoa > Chordata > Actinopteri > Clupeiformes > Clupeidae > Alosa > Alosa alosa. The sequence continues at coordinate 26,708,828 of NC_063212.1, read as the reverse complement.
AGTGTGTGTAAATGTGTGAATTAGGGTGTGTGTGTCTGTGTGTGTGTGTGTGAGAGGGAGAGAGAGAGAGAGTGTGTGTGTGTAAATGTGTGAATTAGGGTGTGTGTGTCTGTGTGTGTGTGTGTGAGAGGGAGAGAGAGAGAGAGAGTAAATCTGACAGTAAATCTGAAAAAGACAAATATCATGATTTTCCAAAAGAAGCCCAGATGTCAGGAACACAGATATCATTTCAATCTAGGCAGCACCGCTCTAGAGCACACGATGCAGTACACTTAGCTTGGCTTCATTATGACTGCATCGGGGAGTTTCAGCATGGCAGTGAATGCACTAAAAGAAAAAGCTTGCAGAGCCCTATATGCAATAAAAAGACATTTCTGGAACATAAACACACCTATTAAAATTTGGTGCAAAATATTTGACTGTGTGATTCAGCCCATTGCGCTATATGGAAGTGAGGTATGGGGTCCACTCAGTGTTCATAGCTACACTAGATGGGACAAACATCCTATAGAAAGCCTACATGCAGAGTTCTGCCGATTGAACTAGGCAGATTCCCATTGGCCATCAACATGCAAAAAAGAGCCCTTAAATTCTGGCTGCATCTCCAAACAAGTCCCACTGACACACTGCATTTTATTGCAGTAAAAACTCAAGATCTGAACCCTGAAAAGAGTCCTCTGAGTCAGCTTGTACTGAGAATAACTAATCTCCCCCTAACAAACATTAATAACTTCTCTCAGACAAGTGCTGCTTTCAAACTGAACACCAATAAGATCATTCAAGAATCTAAAGAAAAATATTTGGAACATTGGCAAAAGGAGACAAAAAACCAAAGCAAATTAGAATGTTACCGGTCAATAAAATCTGAATACCAATTGGAAGAATATCTCTTTACTGTTAGAGATATAAAGCAGAGACAGATCCTGACCAAATACAGACTAAGTGACCACAGTCTAGCCATAGAAAAGGGCAGACTGAGAAAATCCTGGTTGCCAAGAGAGCAAAGAATATGTGGTCACTGCATAACAGGTGAAGTTGAGACTGAGGTGCACTTTCTTCTTCACTGTGATAAATATACAACTATACGTAAGTCATACTTTGACAGTCTTACAAGCCTAATCCCAGGGTTCAGAAATCTAGAACAACAAGAAATAATGGCAGTCTTACTCGGACAGCATGGACAGACAGCAAATCTGCTGCCAAATATGTCACCGAATGCCATAAGGCAAGGGACAGTGGTTAAATAATTAAAGAATTAAATAATCATTACTTTTATATGGCACCATATAATTACACAGACAAACACCATACATACACGCAGGCACGCACACACACACACACACACACACACGGACACATGCACACACACACATGCACACACACACACACACCAGTTTGTTTGTTAATCTTGGATGCGTATCTATTTGCCATGTACTGTATTCCAAGCATTCTCTATGTAAATGTATGTCTAAATTTATGTTCTGCTTTGGCAATGCAAAAATATTTGTCATGCTAATAAAGCTCACTTGAATTGAAATTGAACTGAGAGAGAGAGAGAGTGTGTGTGAGTGAGTGAGTGTGTGTGTGTGTGTGTGTGTTTATGTTTGAGAGAGAGAGAGAGAGAGAGAGAAAGTGTGTGTGAGTGAGTGAGTGAGTGTGTGTGTGTGTGTGTGTGTGTGTGTGTGTGTGTGTGTGACACTATGAGAGTCTGTGTGTATGTGAGAGAGAGGGAGGGAGAGGGTGAAGACAGAGAAAGAGAGAGAGTGTGAGTGATTGAGTGAGTGTGTGTGTGTGTGTGTGTGTGTGTGTGTGTGTGTGTGTGTGTGTGTGTGTGTGTGTGTGTGTGTGTGTGTGTGTGTGTGTGAGTGTGGGGTGTGTGTGTGTGACAGAAGTGCAGCTCTC
>NC_063212.1:26689426-26701926 GCF_017589495.1 Alosa alosa | reverse complement strand
TATATCTGTTATTTTGGATGAGATGTCCCAGGTTCATTTCCTGGCAGCAGACACTCTCCATGTGTGCCATGTCAGTGAACATAGGGACACAACCCCCACATAAGCACCACCGATGGTTTTCTGTGTGCTCAGATACACCTCTCTTGATCATCTATTTCTCCTCCATAGTCAGGCTCTGTGGGGGGCACTAAAACTCCCACTGCTCTTACTGGCTCAAAAGCATAGGCAATTGGATGCCTGCCCTCATTGGTGGGTCTATCCCATTCGTCCATATCCATTTTGTTGAGGCAGTAAGCTAACTGTGAGGCTATGACAGCCGATATGTAAACAGCATAGAATGTTGTACCAACCATTCTTGTGATGTCATCATTTTCTAAAAACAAAGATGGCAGCGCACAGCTGAAATTAATGCAACTTGTTTGTGCTTTATTCTGAGTAACGGGTCATATTTCTGACTTTATTTGTATTCATGGTATATTTAAATATTTACCTAGTGCTATAAACATCTGTTTTATTTGACTGCTTCATTTCCACTTTAAGGCATATTCTCTCTCACACTAACTTTTGTCTCTTTACATCTCACTCCCTCTTTATTTCTTATTACTGACAAAGACATCACACACATACATTTAGTTTATCTTCCTTCCCCCTACACATTTGGTTACATATATTTGTTATCTTTGATTACTTTAAAAAAAAACACCTTTCGGTTCACCTTAATTCTGCCTCCATTTTATGTTATGGTTAAGAGCCAGCCATAACACCGACCGACAAGTAAAGCAGCAGATGATTGGCTGGGGCTGCCCAATCAACAGGTAACGCAGCAGATGATTGGCTGGGGCTACCCAATCAACAGGTAACGCAGCAGATGATTGGCTGGGGCAGAGATTCACTGTCCCTTTCACTGTCTTCTGTTGCCTGGGAGTGTGTGTGTGTGTGAGGATAGGGGAGGGATAGGGGATGCTGCTTGTGTGTGTTTGTTGTGTGTGTGTGTGAGAGAGAGAGAGAGAGAGAGTGGATAGGGGAGTGTGTGCATGTGTACGAGTGTGTGTGCGCACGCACTGGTCCTGATAATCTGCATTGTGGGTGCATTGGGCTAGAGTGTGTGTGTGTACAGGATGTGTATATGTGTGTGTGTGTGTGTGTGTGTGTGTGTGTGTGTGTGCGCGCATATGCTGTGACCCTGTGTGAATTTGTGTGTGTTTCCGCAGCATGCACGCTCAGCCCTGTAAGCATGCATGTGTGTGTGTGTGTGTGTGTATGTGTGTCTGTATACATGTGTGTGTGCGCGTGAGTGTGTGTGTGTCTGTATACATCTGTGTGTACGTGTGTGTGTGTGTGTGAATGTGAATGTGTGTGAGTGTGTGTGTGTGTGAATGTGTGAGTGTGTGTGTGAATGTGTGTGAGTGTGTGTGTGTGTGAGTGTGTGAATGTGTGTGAATGTGTGTGTGTGTGTGTGTGAGTGTGTGTGAGTGTGTGTGTGTGTGTGTGTGTTTGTGTAAGTATTGGTGAGGGGGCAGTGCAGATAAGAGGGCGCAGCACTAATTGGACTCTGGAGGATGTTTTCATGCAAACAAGCAGAGCCACAGAGCACGTCCACCGGGGTTCATCAGTACGACACACACTGTTTACCTCCTACCTGCACACCTGCTCATGTGTGTGTGTCTGTGTGTGTGTGTGTGTGTGTGTGTGTGTGATGTTCTTCCATTGTGTGTATCTGTTCTTAAGGCTCTCCTGAGCTGCTCTCTCTTGATGCAGGCGGATCCCTTGTTACGTCTGAATCACTTCCTTGTTAGTGGTTGCTGAGTTTTACTCGTTAACAAGTGTTTCATTAGTTGTTGAATATTAGTAGGACTACTCTGGGTTTGAAGACCTGGCTAGTTAATGACACTAGTGGATGTAGCACTAAGAGCTGGCTAGTTAATGACACTAGTGGAGTTAATGACACTAGTGGATGTACAGTGATGAAGAACAGCAAGGTGACTGGCTGCACATCAGTCTTGAATTTTGCACCTGGTTAAGAGAGCGATTTTCTGCCTGCTTAATGGCTGAAGAGAGCAATTTTGCACCTGCTTAATGGCTTAAGAGAGCGATGTTCTTTGACGTAGCAAAGTTGCATCCAAAAGCTATGGTACATGCATAGGTTGGTCCTAAATGAACCTGTCCGCTTGTTATCATCCTTAAAGAGACATACGCTGTTGTTAAACCAGAGGTCCCCTTTAAGAGACTTATGTTGTTGCTAAACCAGAGGTCTTCTATGTTGTTGTTAAACCAGAGGTCCCCTTTAAGAGACTTATGTTGTTGTTAAACCAGAGGTCCCCTTTAAGAGACATGTTGTTGTTAAACCAGAGGTCCCCTTTAAGAGACATGTTGTTGCTAGGCACTGCAGTGTTGTTCTAACACCTTTTCCCCCATTTCACTTTCTCCTCCTTCTTCTTCTTCTACAATTATCTCTTTAGAGACTTGGACTAATACTTACATTTTTGCAGGGTGTGTAAAACATAACACTTGTACTGAGTAGACTGCTGAGGGAGGTTCATGTTGGGTAAGTCGTCATGGCAACACAGGGCTCAGTGGGTGGAGGTGCATTTTTCCCTATTCTAGTGCCCCTGGGACCCCGCCCTTGGTCACCACGGGGTAGCTGTTATCTCAGAAAAGCCTGCACCACACCGCCAGGGGCAAACCCCTCCTCACTTCTACCCCTCCTCACTTCTACTCCTTCACACTTCTACCCCTCTACACTTCTGCCCTCCTCACTTCTACCCCTCCACACTTCTACCCCTCCTCACTTCTACCCCTCTACACTTCTGCCCTCTACACTTCTGCTCTGCCCCTCCTCACTTCTACCCCTCTACACTTCTACCCCTGTACACTTCTACCCCTCTACACTTCTACCCCTCTACACTTCTGCCCTCTACACTTCTACCCTCTACACTTCTGCCCTCTACACTTCTGCTCTGCCCCTCCTCACTTCTACCCCTCTACACTTCTGCCCTCCTCACTTCTGCTCTGCCCCTCCATTCTTCAGCCCCTCCATGCTTCCTCTTGCCCCACTGAGACCAAGTACAATGAGATCAGAGAAGCAACACAATCCACCCTGGGTACAGGATACACACACACACACACACACACACAGAACTCTTTCATGTCTGGCTCCTTGCGTGAGGAATTCCGTGTTCAATAAGCAGCTGTGTTCCGGAGCTGGACTGCCGGGCATTCCGACGGAGGCGGAACAGTGGCGAGGAATGCGAAGTGGAGCTGGGGGTCATGTGACGGCCTGAATTGAGGGGTATTTCCTGTCCGAGGCCCGGCCGGTGGCATGTGTCTAGAATAACATTGTAAGTCAGAGAAAGCTTCTTTCTGCGAGGCAGGAAGAACAGAGAGCCTTATAAGAGCTGGAACGGCATTCCGGCTTGAACATCTTTCCCTCTGTGACATCACTCTGTCTGGAAAACATTCTGTCTAGAACATCATTCCATCTGTGACATCACTCTGGAAAAAATTCTGTCTAGAACATCATTCCATCTGTGACATCACTCTGTCTGGAAAACATTCTGTCTAGAACATCATTCCATCTGTGACATCACTCTGTCTGGAAAACATTCCGTCTAGAACATCATTCCATCTGTCTGGGACATCACTCCAACTGCTGCATCTTCCATTCCAACACACCTTCTGCAACACTGTGCGTGTGTTTGTGTGTGTTCTGTTCCTCTGTCCCTGTAAGTGTTAAAGGAACATGTTATTGAGCTTCCCCCTGCTAGTGGCATCATTTATTTCTCATATTTTCTACTCTTCACCTGTGCAGGTGTCTGTCTTATTAACCTGAGCTATGTTTCACCTGCACAGGTGTCAGGTGTCTGTCTTATTAACCTAAGCTATGTTTCACCTGCACAGGTGTCAGGTGTCTGTCTTATTAACCTGAGGCCTGTCTGCTGCTCAAGATAAAACTGGGTGGTAGCAATCACCTTTGAGTCAGGCTGCATTGCTAAATGGAGTTTATATCGTTCTGTATGTAACGGAGGCGAACTGAGCTAGCGTGCTAGTTGCCCGTGTAAATCCTCACACCCCTAACCTTAAGAACGCTTCTAACCGCTGAGTTGGAAGCCTGGGCTTTTAGCTCAGTGGTTAGAGCGCTCGACTCCCATGCCGGTGTGTGTGGAGGTGTGCGGGTTCGAGGGCCGTGAGTGGAGGTGTGCGGGTTCGAGGGCCGTGAGTGGAGGTGTGCGGGTTTGAGGGCCGTGAGCGGAGGTGTGCGGGTTCGAGGGCCGTGAGCGGAGGTGTGCGGGTTCGAGGGCCGTGTGTGGCGGAAGAATTACGACCTCGGTTAGATGTATTTTGAGTAAAACACTCAGACATTGAGCCGACTTCTGTCCCCCTTGGCTACAGTCGGTGCGGTCGGCTTTATTTGGGGGCTCGGACTTATTTTAAAATGTTGTTTTCAGTGTACGTTGGTAAAGTGTGACATTGTTACAAGTCAGTGTAGTGTTGCACTGTTCATTCTTGCATTCTAGTTCTTCATCAAATAATGGATTCATACCACACTGGGCTGCATGAATAGGGAGGTGGTTGGTTGCAAGTCCTCTATTCACCGCTTCTTATATGATGAAGGAGGGGATAAGTCTGTGTGTAAGCCAAAGTCTGTGTGATTGTGTGTATATATGTGCTTGTGTGTGAGTGTGTGTGTGTCTGGGTGTTTCCTCATCAGACCCAGTGGTTTGTCCCTGAAGTGAAAAAAGTGGTTTGTCCCTGAAGTGAAAAACATCGTCACAAATCTTAGTGCTGTCATGGAAACAGATTTGATGTCAGCTTGGAGAGTAACCATGAGGTATGCACAGACTGCACACACAGGTATATTGTCTCTCTCACACACACACACACACAGACACACAGTGTATGCACTTACAACCTTCCCTCCTCATGTGTGTGTGTGTGTGTGTGTGTGTGTGTGTATGTGTGTGTGTGTGCATGCACACATTTGTGCATCACATACATTTAAAAGCATTTATCAACTAACGTAAATGAGGATGAACCCAGTGATGCTTAAAAACCAGAGAGAAAAACAGACATAAGAGTGAAACACACACAAATGTCTGGCTTGGCGTTTAATTTGGGCTTAGAAAACAATCAATTCAAGTGTTGGACACAGAAAGTGCTGGTCTTCACACACATCTATGTACAGGAAGCTCACGCGCGGCAGCGCCCAGGCCAGTGCTCAGGCTAGCCCTGCGGAGGGCTACCTTTAGCATGCGTCAGCTGGGGCGCAGGGGCGCAACACACTGCCACCTGGTGGCTGGCAGAGGTCACTGCACCCTTGAGAGACAGGAGCAGGCACACACACTCTCGGTGTGTGCGAGGGCCTTAGAGGTCGTCGGACTCGGGGATGTCGAACGGGGGAGCGGCGGCGTCCTCGATGTCCAGAGAAACTCTGGGCAGCACCAGTGGCTCTCCGTCGGAGATCCAGCCCAGCGCGGTGCGGTTGAAGGTGGGCCGCAGGGTGATGGTCTCCGCGGGCACTGCGGGCACCACGGGGGGCACAGGGCTCATGCCACCGCTCGACACACCGCTTTTGGGCACAGGGACGGGCAGCTTGGCAGCGCGGTCAAAACCCCCAAACGGTATGGCAACACTGAGACATGAAAGCACAATAAGGGTCATGTGATTAGTGAGTGGTAGAGTCATGTGATTGGTGATTGTTCGAGTCATGTGATTGGTGGGTGGTAGAGTCATGTGATTGATGAGTCATGTGATTGGTGGGTGGTAGAGTCATGTGATTGAGAGGTAGACCCTAATGGTCTGTCAGCTTATAGCTCTGGTGCTGGATGGCGAATCTCTGCTTTACTCTTTCTAGTCTCAACAGATATTGCTGCTCACCAGAAACCTGTGGGAGACCTTGAATGGACCAAACCTTACAATATAAAAATGTTAAAACTCTACATAGATCTGGCCCACTTACGTCGGCTCTGCTCAACTTTGTTCTTTTTGTCAAACTCTATCCAACTCTACTAAACTCTATCTAACTCTACTAAACTCTATCTAACTCTATTAAAGTCTATCCAGCTGTACTAAACTCTGTCTAACCAAATAATATTCAACTCTACCAAATCAAACTCTTCTCAACCAAACTCTAGCAAACCCTATTCAGGTTGAACCAATATTATCCAGTTTGTAACCAACTTCAACCAAACTGTAACCAACTTCATCTAGCTCTACCAACCCAACAACACCCATGTCTTCATCCAGCTCTACCAACCCAACAACACCCATGTCTTCATCCAGCTCTACCAACCCAACAACACCCATGTCTTCATCCAGCTCTACCAACCCAACAACACCCATGTCTTCATCCAGCTCTACCAAGCCGACAACACTAATGTCTTCTCAACTTTCCTAAGCTCTAACACAACTCTCCCCCACCCTTCCTAACTCTCTGCAACTCGGCATATATGTATGTATATATGTATGTATATATACATACATATATGCATATTGTTGGATTCTCTGGTTGTTGCGTTGTGTTTTAGTTCTAATGTCTGTATTGAAGATGGTCAATAAAGCTTGACGGCTGGATCAGGATCGGTGATTAAGAGAATTTATTGTAGATGGTACAACACTCACTAACCGAGCACAGGCTAAGTCTCAAACAGTAAAACTGCACAGAGTCTAACAGGTGTGGTAGTTAGTAGAAGCGGGCTGCTGTTGAGCGTCTTGGCATATATATATATATCTTTGGTAAAGTTGCACGCTATTAAGTCATTATTTATTTATTTATTTTTGGACAATGTAGTTGCATCGCGATGATTTTTTTCCTCAACCAGTTGTAATTGTCATACGTGTGTATCAATTTGTAGCCAATGCATGGTTTCACACTGCTCCAACAAACGGCAACAAACTCCAACAAACACCAACACACACCGGCCCACACTGTGTGTGTGTGTGTGTGTGTGTTGGATGGAGACAGCACAGTGTGGACTGTGTTTGTTGGAGCAGTGTGTGTGTGTGTGTTTGTTGGATGGAGACACCACAGTGTGGACTGGCAGTTGGTTTTATAGTTGGTCTTCATTCTAAAGACAATTTACAACAGCTGCCAACTTTAGAATGTTGGAGTTTGTTGGCGTTTGTTGGAGCAGTGTGCAAGCTTCTTTACATCCCTACCACAACTCTTCCCAACACCACCCAACACCACTCAACTCTCCCCAACTCTTCCCAACACCACTCAACTCTTACCAAAACCACTCAACTCTTCCCAACACCACTCAACTCTTCCCAAAACCACTCAACTCTCCCCAACACCACTCAACTCTTCCCAAAACTACCCAACTCTCCCCAACACCACACAACTCTTCCCAACACCACTCAACTCTCCCCAACACCACACAACTCTTCCCAACACCACTCAACTCTCCCCAACTCTTCCCAACACCACTCAACTCTTCCCAATACCACTCAACTCTTCCCAGGGCTGTACGTTAACTTTTTTTAGCAAGTAGCACTGGTGCTATAGAGGTTAAAAGTTTTGTAGCACCAGCCAGAAATTCTGTAGCATCGATATAAAACCTCTAAAATCTCTAAAAACAATCACAAGTAGGGCTCATCAATTAGATAGATAGATAGATAGATAGATAGATAGATAGATAGATACTTTGTTGATCCCCAAGGGGAAATTCAAGGTCTCAGTAGCAAACAGACATCACACACAACATGCACTTACAGCAGAAAGGGTAAATATAAGTATATACACATAACAAAACTCCACTGTAGAGACACAATAGAGACAGTAGAAGATAAGAATTGCAACTGGATTGATAAAAGGTCATGTAGTTGCAAACATCTCACCTACATTGTGTTTGAGATGAACAGAAGAGGAACAGATGTAGAGATGAACAGCTACATTGTGTTTTAGATGAACAAAAGCTATCAGCATGATATGTTATTTGGTTGTTGTGTTTTTGTAAAAACAAAAAACAATCCCTGACAGTTCCATGCAGTTTGACTTTTCTACAGCTCTCAGGAAGACAGGTCATGCCATGGATTTTTTGTTTATTTTATTTTTTGTTTATTTTTCTTTTGTTGGATTTTTTGTTTATTTTATTTTTTGTTTATTTTTCTTTTGATTATTTTTTGTAGCATGTGCGACATATATGTCGCACTGTACAGCATTGGAATTCAGTTAATTTATTTTTGAATAAGTAGAAGAGATATGCTGAAGATTTTATTACACTAAGATTTAATTCACGTTTAGTTCATATTTCTAAGTTTTTAGATTAGAGTAGGCCTACATTCAACCTTATTGCCATTGCACGAGTGAAATACCGTTTTACATCTAACCAGTGGTGCAAATGAGTAGGCTAACTGACATGTCAAACAGTGTACCCAAGATAGCTGAAGGTCTGTGGCTAACGCAGTCGAAATTAAAGTGGTTAAAAGGTTATGTGACGGGCCACTAGGCCCTATACTCGTTTTCTCTGGTTGTCTTCAGGTGATTGAAGAGCTAACGAGCTGATGAGCTGCACCTGAGGGCAGGTGCTCCCAGTTAAAAGGGCGGCTGCCTCTCCCCTTAGGAGGGCCATTCTTACTTTGGGTTTTGGACATGCAACACTGCACTCAGACACATTGCAAACACACAACATCCATCCATCCATCCATCCATCCATCACTAATGACTGACTTTGACCCACCTCACACTGTTTGTTTGTTATTTGGTTAGTTTGGTTAATAAATCCATATTTTAGACAAAGGTCCAACCTCTGGACTCCCTCTTTTGTTGTGGCCTTACCCCTAGGTCATAACGAGTGAAATACAAATAAATAAAAACGCTATACAAATAAATCTGACTTGACTTGACTTGACTATAACAGTTATTAAAATTAAATGGGTAATTAAAAGGTTTTTTCGGAACCGATCATGTTCTTGTATTATTAAGCACTACTAAGCGAGACTATGTTGTGCATAAAGCATGAAGTGGGCTCATATAGAAGCGAACGTCCCGGTGGACGTTTTTTCTTCGAAGTTTTAGATCTGAATGGTGTTGTTAGGATACTAAATTGTTCGTTTTAAACTGAACTAAAAGTGCAAAGCAACAAGGCGATTGCCACAAACTTCTACCTCTGCTTGCCTAATCTGAATTCACCCCAGCCCGGTCGGAAGATACTTTCACTTTAAGCTAAACAAAGCTATCACTTGTTCGATTCGCGAGGATAATTTGCAAGGTGTTGTTTGATTTGGAGTTGGATTGTTTGGATACTAGGCCTACAAACAAGTAGACATGCTTTTTAATCGCGTAGAGTGCAACTACCAAGTTGAAATCAAAGTTGCCTACATCGGTTCCCCTCTCACAGAAGTAGCCTATAGCCTACATACGCACTTCAAACAAACAAACAAGCGTTTCACAGGGAGCCTACACCGGGCGCGTAACCTAACTGAAGCGCTCCGTTCGCAACTCGCAAAAACAGAAGACGGGTCTATTTTTTTTAAACGTAACCTATGCGCCGTTATCACATCTGGTGTAGCAAAACTGTATTGCACCAGTGCTACACTGACAAATCATCCAGCACAAACTATTTTTTTTGTAGCATGTGCGACATACATGTCGCACTGTACAGCCCTGACTCTTCCCAACACCACTCAACTCTCCCCAACTCTTCCCAACACCACTCAACTCTCCCCAACTAGGGATCGACCGATATGGTTTTTTCAGGGCCGATACCGATATCAATTATTACCAAAACAGAAGGCCGATAACCGATATGTAAAACCGATATGTCAGTTGTCGGGGGGGTAGATAGTAAAGGCTATATGCTGTAAAAAATTTAATTAAAAATCATTTAATTATGCAAACTTTTTTTCTTTCTTCTTTGATACACAATTGTCTATCAACTTGCATCACTTTGCAAGTGTAAACCTGTGTATCATGTTAATCCAAGAGCTGAGTGATAGCAATTATTTTCAGAGTAGGCCTGCACAATGGGCTATGTGTTTGTTAAGGGACCTGTCACAAAGAGGATGCTTTGCCATCGTGTGTGTGAGTGCACGAGAGAGGGAGAGGAAGAGGAAGAGGTGCATGCGTGAAGGCAAGTGTTACGGTTGAATAGTTTAACAAAACAGTTTTAAAATAGTTCTTAGGCTATTTAAGCACGCAATTTGTATCCATGTGTTGGCTATAAGCTACACTTTTGAGAGCCTAAAAGGCACGTATATAGCCAGCTCATGACGCCATTTTGTTCAGGTCGGATTAAATTACGGTTGGCCCTGGGTGCATGTAGTCTTTTCTGACAGTCCATTTCAAAAGGAGCAATTAGACTTTTGACGTTAAGCTATCGCGATAATTTAGGACTTGTCTGTACTGTGTCCGCACGAGGTGTCCCGTTATTCACAATTAACTAACGAGGGCGGAGGCAGAGAACTCCCGGAACGCCGCAGCACCCGAAGTTTGTAGGATAACTAGTAAACAGCATCAGTAACGTGAATCAATCGGGAATTCGCTAAATGAAGGAAGTGGGTGCTTTACTTATTGATCCGAATTAAAGAGACAATAGCTTACAAAGTGGTGTTTTTGTAACTTCAGTGTAGATGATTGTGATTCACTACAACTTCAGCAATGTAGGCTACCTTCCTTACCTTCAAAAAATAGCTCCAGAGGGCTACAGCTGAAGCCCAGTCTGCCTCAGTGAGAATCCTAAACTTTGTCTGTGTTCAGTCTTCGATCCTGATTGGCTGCATTCGTGCTAACTAACAAATCAGACGGTGTAGTGGGCGGGACAATGCTCTTGACCACAGAGTAGCAAATGCAGGGAGTCTCCCCAACACCACTCAACTCTCCCCAACACCACTCAACTCTTCCCAACTCTCCTCAATACCACCCAACACCACTCAACTCTTCCCAACACCACTCAACTCTTCCCATCTCTCCCCAACACCACTCAACTTTCCCCAACACCACTCAACTCTTCCCAACACCACCTAACTCTCCCCAATACCATTCAACTCTTCCCAACTTTCCCCAACACCACTCAACTCTTTCCAACTTTCCCCAACACCACTCAACTCTTCCCAACACCACTCAACTCTTCCCAACCCTTCCCACCTCTAACCCAACTCTTCCCAGCACTCCACTGGCCGTCCATATGAGACCCACCGGTTGAAGCTCTTAAAGCTGGGTGTCTCTGCCTTGGGTTCAGGGTCGGGGATGAGGGGGAGGAACGTCTCGGCCAGAGCAGGGTCGCTGCTAAGTGCTTGTTGCCATGGCGAGTGGTAGGAGCGAGGGATGGATGTGATGTTGAAACGCTCAGTTGGGACGTCTTTCAGGGGACCACCGTAACCTGCAGCCAGACCAGGGGTGGAGGTGGGGGAGGGGTGGAGGAGAGGGGTGGTAGAGGGAGGGAGGGGAGGTGTGGTAGAGGGAGGGAGAGGAGGGGTGGAGGGGAAAGAGGGGAGGTGTGGTAGAGGGAAAGAGGGGAGGTGTGGTAGAGGGAGAGGGGAGGTGTGGAGGGGAAAGAGGGGAGGTGTGGTAGAGGGAAAGAGGGGAGGTGTGGAGGGGAGGTGTGGAGAGGGGGAGGGGGGAGGGGGGGAGGGAGGTGTGGTAGAGGGAAAGAGGGGAGGTGTGGAGGGGAGGGAGGTGTGGTAGAGGGAAAGAGGGGAGGTGTGAGGGAGAGAGGGGAGGTGTGGTAGAGGGAGAGAGGGGAGGTGTGGGAGGGGAGGTGTGGTAGAGGGAGAGAGGGAGGGTGGTAGAGGGAAAGAGGGGAGGTGTAGAGGGAGAGAGGGAGGTGTGGAGGGGAGGTGTGGTAGAGGGAAGAGAGGGGAGGTGTGGAGGGGGGAGGTGGAGGGAGGTGTGGTAGAGGGAAAGAGGGGAGGTGTGGTAGAGGGAAAGAGGGGAGGTGTGGAGGGGAGAGGGGAGGTGTGGTAGAGGGAAAGAGGGGAGGTGGAGGGGAGGGAGGGGAGGTGTGGTAGAGGGAAAGAGGGGAGGTGTGGAGGGGGAGGTGTGGTAGAGGGAGAGGGAGTGGAGGGGAGGAGGGAGGGGAGGGGGGGTGGTAGAGGGAAAGAGGGGAGGTGTGGAGGGGAGAAGGGAGGTCGGGTAGAGGGGGGAGGAGAGGAACATAAAGGGTTGCGCTCATTGTTCTAGAGTCACTTAGGTTAGCAAACCTCAGTAGTACTATGACTCAGCTAAATAATCTCAGCAATATCATAACTCTGATAAATATTATCAGTAATATCATGACACAGCTAAATAATATCAGCAATATCATAACTCTGATAAATATTATCATTGTATTGTTTCAAATGGTCTTGGCACCCTATGAATAAGGAACAGAGAGATATATTATCTGTACACGCAAAACACGGCAGGTGAAAACATCGTTTTTTCATGCACTGGTCAATTTCGAGATTTTGAGCTAGTATGTTACCTTAGCATGTATTCTATCACACTACTACAACAAAAAAGTCCAATTTACACATTTAGGTGTTTATTTCATTATATTGTGTCTACTCACGCCTGTATATTT